>NC_081414.1:479907508-479967508 GCF_030272615.1 Cryptomeria japonica | reverse complement strand
ACCCTGGCTTGTTGTTCGTTTGTCTGAGGAATTTTCAGAGCCTAATTAGTTTTTTGCAGAACGATTGTCGAAGAATATGCTTGTCAAACAAAGACAATATGACTACTGATTCGTTGTCTTTGTAGGTTACTTGAAGAGATTCTAGTAAACATTATGTTTTTTTTTAAATTCATTTTTAGGTACCTAAATTGCTATCTAGTTAATGAACAAATCTATCTTTCGTGTTTTAAGAAAATTCTAAGAGGTAGGAGAGTATGCTCTTGTTTGCATAGACAATTAGAAATCCAGACCCTTGAGGCTTTTTCTAAGTTTGAGATTTGTGTACCTTTAGCGGGCTTGTCACAGTGGGAAAAAGTAATCACCCTATGAGAATGACCCAAGTGAGTACAACTGGACCTGGGCATTCTAACTCACTATAATAAATAGGCCTATGGTTGATTAAAGTCTCAAAGGATGGGATTATTTGATTTTTCTCTTTGAGATCTCTCATATCAAGCATTTTGTAGGGCCTCGCGGTCTCAATCATGTTTATGTGACTACAGATTGTTTCAGTACCTTGTTGGGCTATAGGCCTCAATCATGCTTGCGTAATTTCAAGGGGTAATTTCAAACATAATTCCTAACTAATAACTATAAGATAGAGGATACCCAGTTCACCTCTGAAAGGGGGGATAATTTTTGTGCAAGAGAGATAGTAACTCTCACAAGATACTTGCCATTTTGTGCCCCCATTAGCATTTGGAGTCGAATAATACGACGTTGAGAATCCATTGCGTGAGACTCATCAGCCATATTCTAATTAGCTATTGGGTGTGCACCTAAGTCTGCAAGAACAGGTTTTCTTCTCTCACCAATTTCCATGGGGTTAGCGTGCTGTGACTGAAGTAATTATACATATTGCATGTTTACTACATTTTCATCCCTGAAACTGAAACTGGAATACCAAAACTGGAGAAAACAATAAACAACTCAGTGGTCAAAACTCTGTCTGTATCAAAAACTAGTTTACCTTAGTCGTTAAAACTCTGTCCGTCTCATAAACTAGTCTACATCAGCTATCAAAAACTCAATCCATCTTAAAACTGGTCATCATCAATCATTGAAAACTCTGTCTGTCAAAATTTTGTCTCTATCCAGTAAACTGTCGTACAAGTCTTCTGATTTATCGTCCTGCTACATAACTATTTTTGTATGAAAAATTTATCAAGCCTTACAGTTTGTCGTCTGAGTCTCAATTCTGTGTCGTAAGAAATCTGATAAATTGTCGTCTTGCTTAGGGAAGTATCATCTGAGTCCTTGTCCTGTGTTGTCTAATAAAACATCACATTCATTAGTTTGTCGTCTGAGATATACCCACATGTCGTACGAACCTAGGCAACAACTCATACGAAATACTATTTTTATCGTCCAGAAGCTATCAAACTGTCATCTGGTCTTGTAAACCCTATCGTATAAATCTCTGATTTTGTCAATCTAGAACATTCAAACTTACCTAAAAACAATCTACAATGAGCATAAAACTGGTTATCATCATCTTGAGCATAAAAAAATCTAAATAGTGTACTTATGCCGTTATGTTGCGCAATTTTGTCGATCATCTTTCAGCTAGTTCAATCAACCATTTATCAAACTTAAGTTACATAGATAACATCTTACACATGATAGATCATTCCTGAAACCATACTGAGTCTTAGTCACTTCTCTCAAATCAAATTAGGTAACTTAGATCACATCTTACACGGGATAGATCTTTTCTGAAACCAGACTAAATCTTAGTTGCTTCTCTCAATCAATACGTTAAATGAACAACTAGCTCCAAATTTGATCTTGACTTCTGCATCACAAACAACTTTAGATCACATCAGTTAATAAAAATGCCTACTCAAACTAGAAGTTCTCATAGGAAAGATGACAAAGGCAAAGGACCATCCTTTTCATATCAGGATAATCCATGTTACGTAGAGGACCTTGTCACTAATAAACCTTCATCATCAGATATACCAGTTTATGATCAACCCTTGTCTCCGACCATATCTGGAACAAAAAAAGAAAGATGAGCTGTTAAACACAATGCTTATGACGATCTCAGTATCCAGGCTACTGACAATGATTCCTCATTAGACGAATCTGAAGCCTCTGAACCTACCGAAACTGATATTCATAAATGTCAAAAGGATAAAGATTTCCAAAAAATGATGAAGGTTATCATGGCTAGAGAAAAAGAAGACTATTTTCTAGAACTAGCAAAGCAAGGCGCTAAACTTCCTACTGGTTATAATGTTGAGGCCCTCATCACTAAAGAGGAAGAGACACCCTTAGCAATGGTAAACAAACAATTACAAGCGTTATGAACTGAGATCACATAACTGAAAAACAAGGATAAATCATCAAAACAATATTCTTTGGACACGATATGCCCATTTCCATTTGATAAAAACCTTTACATGCCTTCATTTCGTTCACGAGTGGACATTCCTAAATTTGATAAATACGATGGCAACTCAGATCCTCAAGACCATGTTAGGTAATTTTGTGCTTTATGTATGGAGTTCATGCACGAACAAACATATCTCATGCACCTTTTCCTGAGAAGTTTAGGAGGGCAAGCTATGGAATGGTTCTCAAGCCTACCTATGGGAATAATTTTTTTTGAAGAATTAATCCAATTATTTCTACAACAATACTCCTATAACATTCGTCACCCAGTCACTATGATAGAGTTTTGCAATACCAAACAAAAAATAGGAGAACCCTTTCTCACTTTCCTCCAACGATGAAGAAAGATGTTTTCTAGATATTCACGGCCTATTCTAGATTCTGAGAAGATGGATATCTTCGTCAACAACTTGATCCTTGAATTAAAATACAGTATCCAAATACAAGTATACCCTTCATTCAACAAAATGGTAGACAGTTCCCTTAGAATGGAAGATGTTCTTATAAAGAAAAGAGATATCTCACTTTGGAAAGAAACACAACAAGGTTCTAGTTTCAAAGAAAAGAACAAATATTGGAAATATGGAAAAGACAACAACAGAAACATTGTTAATGATGGAGTGGTAGACACTGTTAAATAAAAATAAAAATCCACTATATTTAATCTGGCTAGTGGCACACAAGCACTCAAAGCAGCTGAAACTACAGCAGAAAATCCTTCGAAGAAATTAAAAGAGTGGTTTAAAGAGAATCCTTGGCTTTCGAAACCTAAACGCGACTTCACTCCTCTGGAAGAATCATACAAATCAGCTTTCAAAAATTTATTGGCAAATGATCTGATAACCTTCCTAGAAAATTCTAGGCCATATGATCCCGAAGTCAAACCAAAATGGTGGAGAGAGAAGAAACACTGCGAATACCATCGAAACAAAGGTCATAACACAAACAACTGCATGAAGCTCAAGCATGAGATTCAAGATCTCATTGATGCTGGAAAAATTGTTGTTGGAAATCACAAAACTAATGTTGATCACAAAGCTTTTAAAGATCCCTTAACTGTTTATGAACAAGGTGATTCTTCAAAGTCAAAAGGAGGTGCCAAAGTTAATTACACCTATACCAACGATGACAATGTGATCAACATGATTAAGTCTTCCCAACCTAAATATTGCAATATGATCATAATCAAAGATAAACAAAATGAATCACAAAATAAAAATGCTGTGACCCGCGCTCAAAAGAAAGTCACTCTCCAAGGAGCTAGTTCTTCAACTCTTGCTCAAACAACATCAACCCTACCAACTTCTTTGAATAGACAAACATATACAATCATGGCTAAATCTAAACAACAGGTTTCATCATTCTCTCCTGGTTATAGCATTGTCAAACAATTGAAAATAATGAACGCTCAAATCTCCATCTTTGAATTGCTCAAAATCTTTTTTGCTCATAAAGAGATCCTGGACAAAGCCTTGCTCACTACTAATGTCCCAAAAGACTTAGATATCGATCGGTTTCAATCTATGGTGGGTCACCTGACTTTTCCTCATTATCTCACTTTCTCTGAAGAAGATGACAACTCGCTGAATCACCCACATAACCAGCCATTGCACATTGAAGCTATGATCCATAAACACCGAGTTAAACGTGTTTTGATAGATGGAGGCACCGTGTTGAATATTTGTACCTATAATCTGCTTAAACAGCTAGAATTTTCTGAAAATGTCATTGATCCGGCCAAGAAAATAATAATCAAAGCTTATGATGAAGAAGAAAGAACCTCTAAAGGTCTGGTATTATTACCGATCAGGGTAGGACCTGTAGAAAGAGATGTTATTTTTTAGGTGCTTGATCTCTCTCTTTCATACAACATCTTATTGGGCAGGCCATGAATTTACGAAATGAAGGCAATTCCATCTACATATCATCAATGCTTAAAATTTCCTTATAATAGAGTTGAAGTCAATATTTCTGTTGATACAAACTCCCTCTGTAATGCATTGACAAAGAGTGCTAATACCTTTGTGCCTCATAATAGAGAAACCTCTATAGCTGAAAGTTCAGAAACCTTGATGAAGGACTTCGAAAAGAAATTAAAAATCACAAATAGTGGCATGGATGGATACAAGATAGAACCAATACTTTCACTAATCTCTCTTCCTCCATCACCAATATAGTCAAGAAAACCATCAGAGGTTATGAAGCCACAAACTTCCACTCCAAATGTCATATATGACGGTCTCTTTGTACAATCCTCTACTTCCCTTGCAAATGAAATAGAAGAGGATGCTATTCTCAAATGACTTTTCAAAGAAGATAGTGAAAACAAAGAAGTGAGAAATTGTGAGATTTCTCCAACACAATATGGTCCAGGATATAAAATGATTCAACGCATGGGATATTCAGGTACTGGTCCTCTAGGAAAAAATCAAGAAGGTATTATTGAACCTATTCATCTACAAACTAAGTCTACAAATGATAAAGCTGGACTAGGATACAATCTAGGAAAGACATCAGACCAGAAACATACTTCCCATCATCAGTCTAAGTGGAGGAAAAAGATACTGCCTTCAACATCACAAGAAGTAAACACTCAACAGACTCAAGAAGAGTATGAAAAAGAACAAAAAGAACTAGCAATCAAGAGGGAGGAAATAGTTGGTACTCAAGTTGCAATGGTATCAGCTACAACACTACAAGGAGTAGAAGTCCTAGAGGATATGAGAGAAGAGGTACAAAGAATCAGAGAATTGTTTGCACCACTGAAAATCCCAGTTACATACGCTGGTAGACAACAAGTAGATGATTCAGAAACTGACTCGAACGAGTATGAATGGGGTCCAGATTATCTCTCAGATACATCTAGTACAGAAACTCTAGAAGAGTCCAATGATATCACATATGACACACAAGAGATGATACACTTAAAACTACAAAATGAGATAGAAGAAATCAGACTAAAAAGATAAGAAGATTATGAACAAAAGATGAAAGAAGGAAGAACACATAAAAATTCTTCACCTACTATGTCTCCTTCTAATAGTTCAAAACAAATTAGGTATGGAACTACACAAGAATAATTGGAAGCTACAGAAATAGAACCAATCATTAGTCCAGAAGAAGTTGAATGGAGTAGATGACAAAGATTCACAGAACCATCAATGTTATGTCAACAAGTATGTTGGATACAAGTGATAAATGAACCAAATCATGAAGGAACTTGTAGCATCAAAGATGTAGGTGTTGACACTATACATACATTCACTCAATCACTTGAAGAAGAGTCAGAAACTTCCTCTTATGACTCCGACAACAGTCCTATTGATGGCAATACCTATTCAACATCAAACTCTGACTCCTCTGTCAGGATGTATGGAATCTGTCTACTAATCTTGTTATTGTCAAACCACAATATGTAGTCCAGTTTGACATAGAAAATGGTGTTATGAGTAGGTCTATTGGCTTTGGTCAACTAAATATTAACATACACTTCAATGATCATGTTGTAACTCTTCCTAGTCTTGAGACATTTACTCAAGGTAGTCTTCTAGAACTTGACTTGTCGGTCTGAAGTTATGATGATAATATTGTGAACTCCCTCGAACCTTTTCAAACTTTATCCTTGGTACATCCTGAACTAATTGACCGTAGTCTCCAAAACCAACATATGAATGTACCTATCTTTGCCAATGACTACATGTTAGCCTACTACCTTAATGAAGTTGAACCAATGGACTCTTCCACCAGCGAACATAGTGAGAACATGACTGAAATAGATATCAAGTATCTTAGTTGCAAAAAAAAGAAAAAAGAAAAATAAAAGATCTGATGGCGAAAACCACATTGTGGCGGTGTCAGAATAAAAAATAGAAAAAAATAAAGGACGTACCTAAAGGTGAAAACCTCTATGAGGCACTTGAAGGTGGGATACTTGATATACTTCCAAGTCACTTCTAGGAAAAATCTTCTAAATTGATTGAACCAACTCAGCCAGGAAATTTTGGGAGTCAAGAGACACCACATATCATCCACTTATCTCAATCATTATCACTAGAAGAGTTAAAAGATTTCAGCAATCTCTTTTTAGAAAAGAAGATCAACTTTGCATGGACATACTGTGATATGCCAGGCCTAGATCCTAATCTTATCATGCACCATCTTTCTATTACACCAAGAGTTAAACCAGTCAAGCAAAAACTCCGTAAAATGCATCCTCATGTGGCACTGCTAGTTAAGGCTGAGCTACAAAAATTGCTAAAAGATGGATTTATTAGAGCTATAGACTATGCAAAATGGATTTCAAACATAGTACCTGTATCAAAGGCATACAAATCTATTGGGGTTTGCATAGACTTCAGGTATCTCAACAAAGCATGTCCGAAAGACGATTTTCCATTGCCTAATATTGATATGATAGTGGATATGACTGCTAGATATGAGATGTACTCATTAATGGATGGATTCTCCAGTTATAATCATATCAAAATAGCTCTTGGAGATCAAGAAAAGACAACTTTCACCTGTGCATGGGGAACCTTTTGTTGGAACGTCATGCTATTTGGGCTAAAGAATGCAGGAGCAACTTACCAAAGAGCAGTAACTACTATCTTTCATGATATGATGCATAAAAACATGAAAGATTATGTTGATGACACCTTAGTAAAGAGTATGAAGAGATCCACACATATTCAAGAGCTAGGCCTCATACTAGATAGAATGGAAAAATTCAAGCTCCGGCTAAATCCTAAAAAGTGTGCATTCAGAGTAACATCAGGGAAATTATTGGTTACATTATTTCAAAGAAAGGAATTGAGGTTGATCCTGAGAAGGTCCAAGCTATAATGGAAATGCCACCTCCAAAGAATATTATTCAAATGAGAAGTTTACAAGGACATCTCCAGTCAATCAGATGCTTTATTTCTCAGCTAGCAGATAAAGCTCAACCCTTCACAAAAGTATTAAGGAAGGGAGTAACATACAACTGGGATCAAGAATGTGAACAACACCTTCAAAAAATCAAAGAATACCTATCTAATCCACCAACACCGATGCCACCAATTCAAGGTAAACCATTGATTCTATACATATCAACTACTAATTCATCACTAGGGGCACTTCTGGCACAACAGGATGAAAATAAAAAAGAGAGAGCCATATATTACATTAGCAGAACATTGGTGTCTTATGAAATGAACTATACTATAAGAGAAAAAGCATGTTTGGCATTAGTCTTTGCATCACAAAAATTGAGACACTACATGTTAGAACATTCCATCAAGCTAGTGGCTAAGATTGATCCGCTCAAATATCTTCTCAGCAAAGCAACACGTACCGAAAGATTGGCTAAATGGGTCATGGTTCTTACAAAGTTTGATATTGAATATGTAGAACACAAAGTCATCAAAGGACAGGTAATTGTAGATCAACTTACTGATGCTCCCCTTGAAGACACTCAACCTTTGCATATAGAATTTCCAGATGAATCTATCATGCACCTCACTCAACAATCATGGAAGATGTTCTTTGATGGGTCTTTCACTCAACATGGTTCAAGTGCAGGAATAATTTTTATTACTCCTCAAAAATATTCAATCCTGAAGGCTTACAATATTCTCTTCCCTTGCATAGACAATATTGCAGAGTATGAAGCTTTGGTAAACGGGATCAAGCTAGATATTGAATGGAAGGTTCTAGAATTACACATTTATGGAGATTCCGAGCTAATTATCAACCAAATCAATGATACATATCAGACTTGAGATGAGAAACTGATGCCTTATAAGAGAATAGTGGATGATCACAAGAAATATTTTACTTTTGTGTCATTCCAGCAGATCTCCAGATCACCAAACAGAGCAGCAGATGCTATGGCCACCTTGACATTTATACCAGAGTTACAAGAATCTAATTTTCGCTTTGAATTCCTGGTGGAAGAGTTACATTACCCTGCCTATGATTCTCCTGAGTCCCAGATAGTTTTTTCTATTATTGGACATGACTCATCTCGCTATAGCCACATTTACTCTGATGAATAATGATGAACAAAAAATACCCTAATTGGTACTGAGAGGGGGAGGATGAAACAATAGAGACAAAAACTTCTCAACAACTTATCAAGTTAAAACAATCCTGACTGGTTGTCTTCACACTGAACTTAACCATGGGTATACCGGTTAAACACATAAATGCTTCAGACAACAAAACCGGTTAACCGAAAGTACTTTAACAAATCTTAGATCTTGATAGCACCTTTACCAGTTTAGTCATGCATGAGTAGCATTAATAATACCACAATCATTTAGCACTACATGCATATTTAACTTTAATCAAAAACTACTCAGACATCACATGAAAACTCACAACCCATAACACACAGTTTTTTTACGTGGAAACCCAAATGGGAAAAACCACAGTGGGGATGAATACCCAAAAGCTTGTTTTGAACTCTTTTGAAGTCCTCTCTATTAGGAGCCTAGTCCGTTTAAAGACTTTACAATAAGGTTCTATTAAGAACCGATCCTGTTAGAGATCACCTGGTTAAGGGATGGCTATAAACCTTGTTAAAGGTTACCTCACTAGAGGATTTAAAGAACTCAATGAACTTGAGTCACTTGGTTAGAGGATTTACAACAAGTCTGTTAAAGATACCCGGTCAAGGGATTTTCCTTCTATTGAAATGGTTAGAAGTCATCAAGTAAAGCTTTGATCTGATAACAACACTACTTACTAAGGAAAATCCTTTTAAGCTCCTCTCCTCTGCAATCACACTCTGCAGGTTCCACACTTTGGTTTGGAAAGTATCTCAACATGCAGACACAAACACAACATTTGCCAACCACAACAATATCAAAACTCATCGACCTTATAGACAAGAATTAGGTTGGTAACATAAACCCTAAACCCTAAGTATTTTAGGTTTACAATTTCAAGCGGTTCAAATCTGACCATCCAAACACATTACATAGAATGAAACATTCTAAATAGATCTCAAGTCACTCTGCATCATCCGATCTTTACTGCATCTAGAAAATGGTAACCCATCAAACGCTCTTCATACACCGCTCAGAAAATCACGCATTCCCAAGGTAGGCATTCAATGCAATCGATCTCCACATGCAAAATCCTTAAGGAAATACTTCACGTGCACACAGCTGACGTGGCATCCTGATCCTTATCCTTAACATTCACAAAACACCATTGGTTGCACCACACAGGCCATACCGAAAACCCTAAAACTGAACAGAGACTACCAACCGGTAATTACACTTAGTGAACCCCCGACACCGGTCCACTCCATCTCAGTTGACCAAAACTGCCTCCAATCTTCATACCAGTACATACCGGTGTACCTGCTTGAGCACTTATTGACATCAATGACAACATACTTTGTCACCGTTTCATCATATGCCAACAAGCTCCCCCTTTGGCATTGATGGCAATACTCAGTGTATAATTACTCAGTATCTGCACCATGCTCAATAACATATACCGGTTCAAAGATCACAACCACCACCATCTGGAGTGGTTAGTGTGTTCTCTGCCATATATTTTCAACATCAGATATCTTCTCCCCCATACATCAGATATCTTCTCCTCTAGATATCTTCTCCCGCTTTGACAACAATGCCAAAGTGGAGGCACAAGCTTCCAAGCTCCACTATGCTGCTCCCCCCTATGGAGTAGCATCCTTCAACACATCAACCATGTAAGATTTGTCACTATAGTACCTGATTGATGTGGAGCACACAACTTTAGTTTACTTCATGAAGGGGCAGAACCCCTAATTCACCTCTAAAATAGGTAAATGTAGTCTTTGGTAAGGGTTTAGTGAATATGTCTACTAGTTGCTCCTTACTCGAAACATGTTCTAATACAACCTCTTTATTCTGAACCTTTTCTCTCAAGAAATGATACTTGAGTTCAATGTGCTTTGTCCTAGCATGCAATACCAGATTTTTGGAAATATTGATTGCACTAGTATTATCATAGAAAATACTCAGCGGTTCAGATATAGGCACTTTGAAGCCATTCTGTACATGCTTCATCCAGATTGCCTGAGTGCAGTTCATAAATGCTGGCACATATTTTGCTTCAGCTGTAGACTGGGAAATACAACTCTGATTCTTGCTCGTCTAGGAGACTAGTCTTCCACCAAGGAAGAACGCTCCACCGGTTGTGCTCTTCTGGTCGTCCACATTACCTGCCCAATCTGCATCGGTAAACAATTTGAGATCAAAGTTTCCATTGTATGGATACCACAATCCGTAGTCAACAGTCCCTTTTAGGTATCTAAGAATCCTCTTTACCGCTACCAAGTGGGATTCTCTTGGACTCTTTTGAAAATGAGCTACTATGTCCACTGCATGAGCAATGTCCGATCTGATGTGCACCACATAGTGCATCTTACCAATCATTAACCAATACTCCTTCTCATTCACCAACACTGAGTCATCCTCCTTAGTCAGTTTGCAGCTAGTCACCATCAGTGTTCTAACTGGTTTGCTCTCCTCCATGCCAAAGGTCTTCAATACCTCTTTGATATACTTGGATTGGGTAATGAAGATTCCTTCTTTCGTCTGCTGAATCTATAGACCAATGAAGAACTTTATCTCTCTAATGAGAGACATCTCAAACTCTTTCTTCATTTCATCTGCAAATACATGACTCATTTCATCATCTCCTCCAAAGATTATGTCATCTACAAATACTTCATAGATCAGTATCTAATCACCTTCATATTTCAGGTATATGTTGTTGTCCTCACTTGTTCTCTGAAATCCTATTTTCACAAGATGAGAGTGTAACCATTCATACCATGCCCTTGGTGCCTGTTTCAATCCATATAGGGCCTTGTGTAATCTACACACCATGTTACTATTTTCTGACAAAACAAATTCATCCGATTGCTCAATATAAACTTCTTCATCTAGGATTCCATTAAGGAATGTAGACTTCACATCCATCCGGTATACCTTAAATCCCTTGAATGCTGCAAATGCAAGTAGCATTCAGACACCTTCCAGTCTAGCCACTGGGGCAAAGGTTTCTCCATAGTCTTCTCCCTCTTCCTGAGCATATCCCTTGCATACAAGTCTTGCCTTGTTCCTTACCACTTTGCCTTCTTCATTCAGCTTATTCCTGAAGACCCATTTGGTACCTATTACATTCTTGTGTTTCGGTTTGGGTACCAAGGACCATGTTGCATTCTTTTCTATCTGGTCCAGCTCCTCTTCCATTGCCTTTATCCAGTCTTGATTGGTAAGTGCCTCTCTAGTGGTCTTAGGCTCAAATTTAGAAATCATGCAAGAGTTTTGTTTCACCTTTCTTCTTGTGAGTATCCCTGCATCTTTATCTCCTATGCTTTTCTTTGGATCATGATGTAGTTTCACATACCTAGGAATGACCCTAGCTGGTTCTGCTTGCTTTTCCTCTTCTTCTTCCACTTCATCTTCTTCTTCACCTGTTGCAGCTTCTACCAGTATAAGAACTCTAAGGTCTTTCTGGTGTTTGCAACTTGTTTCCTTCTTAACCGGTTCCTAGAAGGCTACACCTGGTTCATCTTCTGCTTGCTTGCTGTAGGTTTCCTCAGGCTCCTCAAGGGATTCATCAACCTTGACATTGATACTCTCAACAATTTTTTGAGTCTTGTTGTTGTAGCATTTGAGAGCTTTACTTTTAGTGCCTTGAAATATTCCTTCATCACATTTAGCATCAAACTTTCTCAGATGCTCACCTCTCCTG
The DNA here is from genome assembly GCF_030272615.1 of Cryptomeria japonica. NCBI lineage: Eukaryota > Viridiplantae > Streptophyta > Pinopsida > Cupressales > Cupressaceae > Cryptomeria > Cryptomeria japonica. The sequence continues at coordinate 479,955,331 of NC_081414.1, read as the reverse complement.
ATATTGCACTTATTGCCAAACAATTTAAAATAACTTACATTAGGAGTTCTCCCATTCCAGTACTCATAAGGGGTTTTGTCTTTACCTTTCTTGATGAGTACTCGGTTCATAGTATAGACTGCAGTGCTCACCGCTTCTCTCCAAAAAGTGTGAGCTACCCTTCCTTGGATCAACATTGTTCTAGCCGCTTCAACTACAGTCTTGTTATTCCTTTCCACTATTCCATTCTACTGTGGTGTCCTTGGGGCAGACAATTGCCTCTTGATGCCGTTCTCTTCATAGTACTTGTTGAATTCATCAGAAGTGAATTCACCTCCTTGATCGGTTCTAAGACACTTTATTCTTCTGCCGCTCTCCTTCTCAATCAATACTCTAAAGGATTTGAACTTTCCAAATGCCTTAGACTTGTCTTTAAAACATGTGACCCACATCATTCTTGAGCAGTCATCGGTAAGAATCATGAAATACCGATCTCCCTGAATACTTCTTGTTTTCATAGGACCACACAGATCGGTGTGCACAAGATCAAGTAAGTTCTCTACTGAAAAAGACTTACCTTTGAATGTTGAGGAAGACATCTTCCCAAGTTAACATTCTCTGCATAAAATATTCTCCAGTTTGTTCAGAAAAGGGAATCCTCATACTACCTTGATCTTACTCGCCTTTACAATATTATCAAAATTCATATGACAAAGTCTCCTATGCCATATCCATCTGTCATCAAACTTCGCCATGGCACTGACTAATCTTGGCATTCGACTGAAACAGGTTTCCTCTGGTTTGCTTACCGGTGGCAATAAGTTCACCACTCTTTCCAATTATTCTACAGACTCCACCTTTGAACTCCAGAATGAGTCCTTTGTCATTTAGCTAAGCAACACTCAAAAGGATATGCTTAAGACCTTCTACCCAGTAGACATCATCCACACTGCTCTTTCCATTTAGTGAGATGGGTCCTTTTCCTTTCACTATGCAAAGTGCATCATTGGCAAACCAGACAACACCTCCATCATATTCTTCTAGAGACAGAAACTTTCTCCGGTCACTAGTCATGTGGTGAGAACACCCGCTATCAATGATCCACTCATTAGAGTTGTCAATGAGAGAGACAAGGGCTTTCTGATCAGACACCTCTTCCTTTACAACTACAAACACTATGTCCTCATTCTCTTCATCCTCAGATTCTTCATTGGTAACACCTTCATCCACTGCAACAAGACAATTTCTCCTACCTCCTCCTTTATACTTTCTAAACCTTTCCGGTTTATCCTTATTGTCATTGTTAGGATAGTTAACAACTATATGTTCTCCCTTATTGCAGGAAAAACATTTTAGAGGAAGCTTACCTCTGTATTTTCTGGTGCCTTTTGGAAGTCCCTTGGCGAGAAGAGCTTCAAACTCCATCATAATCTCCTCATCATCCATGTCTTTGTTTGGCCTAGATTCATAGCTAGTGCTAACTTCTTTTCCTTTTCTGGTTGGTGCAGAGGAAACATATGCTCTAAAGGCTGACTCTGTCTTCTGAACACTACCATCATAGCTATTCAATTCATATGCAGTCAACTTTGCAATGATAGAGTCTAGAGATACCTTTGTCTTGTCAATAGATCTTAACTCCTGAATAGTGGCAACCCTAATTGCATAGACCGGTAACAATGATCTCAGAACTTTACTGACAATGGTGGCATCATCAATTGTTCCACCAGTGCTCTTGATATCTCCAACCACAGTCTTGATCCTTATGCCATATTGTTGAATGGTCTCACCTTCAACCATCCTCATGTCTTCAAATTTTCCTCTAAGGCTTTCTTCCTTAGCCTGCTTGACATGCTCATCACCGCCATAAATGGTTTTCAGTGTGTCCCATACATCCTTAAGAGTGTCCTTATCTTGTACATCAATGAACACAATACCAGACAGACTGCTAATAAGGGCTTCCATGACTTGACCATTTTCTTGAATCTCTCTTTTCTGATCATCGATTAGAGTGCCAGTGGGGATTACATAGACATTCTCAACATAGCTCCAGTGTTGAGCACCCAAACTCTTGATGTAAATCTTCATTCTGTCCTTCCATATTTTGAAGTTATCCCTATTGAACTTAGGACCTTCCCTCTTCATCATTAAAGCAAGATCTTTTGCCTCAAGCGGTTAAGCTTATATCACCGAGGACCTGGAGTCGCTTTGATACCAATTGATGAATAATGATGAACAACAAATAACCTAACTGGTACTGAGAGGGGGGGGGAGTGAATCAGTATAGACAAAAACTTCTCAACAACTTATCAAGTTAAAACATTCATGACATGTTGTCTTCATCACTGAACTTAACCATGGGTATACTGGTTAAACATAGAAATGCTTTAGACAACTAAACCGATTAACTAAAAGTACTTTAACAGATCTCAGATCTTGATAGAAACTTTACCAGTTTAGTCATGCATGCGTAGCATTAATAATACCACAATCATTTAGCACTACATGCATATTCAACTTTAATAAAAAACTACTCAGACATCACATGAAAACTCACAACTCATAACACACATATTTTTCACGTGGAAACCCAAATGGGAAAAACCACGATGTGGATGAATACCCACAAGATTGTTTTGAACTCTTTTGAAGTCCACTCTGTTAGGAGCTTAGTCTGGTTAAATACTTTACAATAAGGTTCTGTTAGGAACCGATCCTGTTAGAGATCACCCGGCTAAGGGATGGCTATAAACCCTCTTAAAGGTTGAAACCTTGTTAAAGGTTACCTCACAAGAGGATTTAAATAACTCAATGAACTTGAGTCACCTAGTTAGAGGATTTACAACAAGCCTGTTAAAGCTACCCGGTTAAGGGATTTTTCTTCTGTTGAAATGGTTAGAAGTCAATAGGTAAAGCTTTGATCTGATAACATCACTACTTGCTAAGGCAAATCCTTTTTAGCTCCTCTCCTCTGCAGTCACACTCTGCAGGTTCCACACTCTGGTTTGGCAAGTATCTCAACATGAAGACACAAACACAACATTTTCCAACCACAACAATATCAAAACTCATCAACCTTATAGACAAGAATTAGGTCGGTAACATAAACCCTAAGCCCTAAGTATTTTAGGTTTACAATTTCAAGCGGTCCAAATCTGACCGTCCAAACACATTACATAAAATGAAATGATCTAAATAGATCTCAAGTCACTGCATCATCCGATCTTCACCGCATCTGGAAAATGGTAACCCATCACACGCTCTTCATACACCGCTCAAAAAATCGCGCATTCCCAAGGTAGGCATTCAATGCATTCAATCTCCACACATAAAATCCTCAAGGAAATCCTTCACGTCCACACAAATGATGTGGCATCCTGATCCTTATCCTTAACGTTCACAAAACACCATCGGTTGCACCGCACAGGCCATACCGGAAACCCTAAAATTGAACAGAGACTACCAACCGGTAATTACACTTAGTGAACCTTGACATCGGTCCACTCCATCTCGGTTGACCAAAACTGCCTCCAATCTTCATATTGGTGCATACCGGTGTACCTGCTTGAGTACTTATTGACATCAATGACAACATACTTTGTCACCACTTCATCATATTCCAACATACTCTTATCTACGAGACCAAATTATCCCAAAAAATCTTACCCGTAATGAGAAAAGGCACCTAACCCGAAATGGTTCACGGTACGTCATCATCGCTAACGATCTATTTAGGTGAGGTTTGGATAGTAATTTTATTAGGTGTCTAGAAATTGAAGAGTCCCAATGCACATTATCTAAAGTCCATGAAGGTATTTGTGGATCTCATTCAAATGGTCTAGGTTTAGCTCAGAAACTACTAAGGGCTGGCTACTACTGGCCAGACATGGAGAAAGATGCTATAAAGTTTTCTAAACCTTGTGATAAGTGTCAGCTACATGGGAATCTCATACATGCGCCAGCAAGGGATCTCATATCCTTCATTACCCATTGGCCTTTTCAGCAATGGGCGTTTGATCTCATTGGCAAAATATATCTTGCATCATCTAATAGACACAAGTTTATTATAACTGCCACTGAGTATTTCACTAAGTGGGTAGAAGCGGTTCCGCTCATTAAAGCAACCGGTAAACAAGTAGCTATGTTCATCCTTAACTATATCATCTGCAGGTATGGGATACCTTCATCCATTGTGACTAACAATGGAGGACAATTCAAGAATAAAGATCTAGATGAGCTCTGTGAAAAATTCAAAATAAAACAACACTTGTCATCCATATATTACCCTCAAGGTAATGGACAAGCTGAAGCATCTAACAAAAATCTACTGACTATTTTACAAAAAATATTAAATAAATATGGGAGGGATTGGCATCTTGATAGGGAGATTTATAGGAGAGTGCTCAAAAGGGACAATTTGACTCAAAGGCCAATAATAGGAAACAAGGATTTGCAATGACAAGTTTAGTTACACCTGATAGGTCTCTCTACAAGTCTCCACTAACAACCTCCTCTTCTTGGTGATGGTTCACACCCATGCTCTACTTGCTTCAATTACTCACTCCACCTAACTACTCATACTCAAACCTCTTTTCTTGGCATTCAACATACTGTTACAGAATGCATTAGGAGTCTTCTACATGGACATGAAGGGGCAACAAAGTTTTCTTCAAGGTTTGATGCTCACAATTTGGTTTTAGGCTCATGGCCCTTAGTTACTCCATACGCCAACACAAGGTCAAAACCCTCAACTAAGGCCATGCTCTGTCCAAGGTCCTATTTATCATTTGGTTCAATGTTTTTTAAATTCCTCACAAGGTTTCATGTTCCCCAAACTCCTCCTTTTGATCGGATTTTGAATTTTAGTCAAAAATTGTCAAAAGGGCTACTAGCCCGTGGAGGACTAATTGGCCTAAATTTGCTCACCCTTCCCAACGATGGGCTTATCCTCTAACAAGCTTGGTCTGGATGATGGTTTAGAGGTATATGCTAACTGATTCACATGGTTTGGGCTACTGCTAGGGCAATATGAGGACTGTCCACCATTTGTGGCCTAATTGTAGGGTTTTGGAGGGTTTTGAAGCTTGTCAACTTAGTTTTCTTTGTTGACCACCAATGTGAGTGCCTAAACCTTCTTAGGCCCTTTAAAAAGTCTTCCAAAAGTGTCCCCTATAACTATCACTCAAACATAATGCCAAACACTTGGCAAGCAACTAAAAATGAAGAGAAATGTCACCGAGTTTGTCAATTTGCTGCCCTTTACCAGTCAGACTACTGCTGCACTTTTTGGACCTATTTTACAAGAAGTATTAACTTGCACAAAGCCTCAATGAGGTCTTAAAACATTTAAAAAACCTCCTATTACAATGCCTTCATGATTCAAGGGTTGGATTATGCTCTTAAAGTATTCCATGAGCATTTTGTCAAAATACAAATCATAAAAACAGTGAACTCACTGTTTGCTTACAAAAATGATAAAGTTTGATTGGATCAAGCTCAATCAATGAGCAAATGTGATCTTACACACCATTGGCCATATGTCCAGACCTCTTTCTCATGTATTTGTTCACTCCAAATTATACTTTGGGTGCAAAACTTGAGTTTTAAACACACTACTAGCCGAGTAATCAATACTTGCCTAGTATTCACTCAAATCCTTCTTCCAACCACCATTTTGGCTTAAAACAAAGCATATGTACAATATATACATGAGTGCCAACTTGATTGAATCCATATTGTGGGATCCCAAGCATGGATTTTTGGCATTTTGATGATTATGTTGTGATTGTCATTGATGGACACACACTTGCTATGAGATCACTTTGTGAATGTATGAATTATGCTCAACCGGTAATTGTTCCAAACCGATATCATGTTATAGTCTTTAGACTATTGATGTTATGCAGAAAGTGTTTACCAATATCAAGTGGTATAAAGACCCAAGCGACATAGAGAGATCAAGAGGTTTAAGGATCTCAAGCGGAGCAGAGCAAAGGAGCCAGAAGCGGCAGTTATCTTTTTCCCAGTCTTCAATTTTTGTCAACCGGAAATATGTTTTAACCGATATTACTCTGAGTTACCAACTGGTAACCGGAAAAGTTGTATAAACTGTTAATACTCTATGATGAGTTACCGACAGATATATCTTTGTGATGAGTTACCATCCACTGACACTTTGACGGTGATTTTGTGTCGTGTTACCAAATGTGTCTAGATACAATGAACCTAGGAACTTGCAATGTAATCTTATTGGACCGACATGAAATCAAATTCCTTTTAAGGACATCATGTCTAGGGTTTTGTGTGTGTATGTATGAGTGTAGCTGTTAGGTTTTGGTGGTCGTCAAAGCTCTTGTATGTGCGATCTTAACTGAGAAGATCAAGTCTATGTACTGCAACAGAGTGTGGATTTACTGAAGACTGAAGTAATGCTGAAGAGCATTAGCTATGAGCTACAATGGATCTAATCAAGTAGACCATGCCATTTGCTAGATCATTCACTTGTTGATTACTCACATCTTTGACAAGTCAAAATCTCTTAATCGGGTAGGCCCAGAAAATCCTTTGTAAATCCTCTAACAAGGTAGTTCACATCTGTGGATCTGAAATCCTCTCACAAGGTAGTCTTTAATCAGACTTATCTCCTAACAGAGATTGAGATTCCTAACAGGATTTGTTCTGGTAAAGAACATTATATGACCTTAACCGGTCTGGTTACTATTATGCAGATAGTTACTTGTGAGTTTCATCTCACCGTGGTTTTTCCCATTTGGGTTTCCATGTCAAAATCTCTTGTGTTATGGTGATTGTGCTTCTATGGGTGATTGCCTTATTTTCTATTTGGTTTGCATGTGTGTTAACCGGTTTGTTTGTTAAACTAATTTACCAGTTTACTGATAGACTATTAAAGTTTTTAAGTACAATATTTTTTGGTATACTAATTCACCCCCCTTCTTAGTATTCATCAATTGGTATCAGAGCCAACCTTTCTATAAGTCTAACCACTTGGAAAGAGATATGGGGGAATACACTGTGAGGGAACTTACTCATCGGCTCACTCAGACTGAGCAAGCCTATGATGAACTTAAGGTCAAATATAAGGCCTCTCAGGCAAAAAGAAGAGAGCATGCTGAAAAAATGATGGAACTAACTGAAAACAATTCTTTTGATGAAGTGAACATGGAATCCCTAGTCCAAGAAGTTGAAAAATTGAATGAGTCCAATGCCAACCTAAGAAGGGAACTATTGTGACCATTTCACACATCGCCCCATTGAAATGGGGACCCCCTCTTTTTGCTCTTGTTTTGCCTGTTCTTCTCTCTGCTTTAGGGTTTTGAATTAAATGAGTGAGTCGTCTGGATTAGGGTTAAGCCTTAGGGTTTCCTTTGATATTTTCAAGCCGAAGTCCAGTCCAATTTTGAAAGTTTTTTAAGCATCCTCGCATTGATTGCAAATTTTGAAATAGGATGAGCCTACCAGGAGGTCAAGTTTGTCTCAGAATGGGTCCAATTAAGATTTTGAGGGCACATTCAAGTTAGGTCTAAAGTGTTAGCATTTCAATGATTGAATTATGCAATTTTGTCCGGGTGAATTTTGACCAAATTTTTTGATGGTTTACTAACTGGCCCCTGGCCTTGGAGATGACCTAATTATGCCTTGTCAAGTGATTTGAAGACCTAAATTTTTATATTTTGTCCTGTAGAGGTGAAATCGCCCCTGTCCCTCACCCAGGGACCAGGGCGAAAATGATATTTGGTGCATATTGGTTATTGACTTGTTTAAATTGTTTTGTGCAGGATCGCCAGGGGATATGATCGAACATGAATTGAAGATTTTGAAGATTTTGAAGGCTTAAGATGACAAGTTTTTTAAAGTTTAGGAACAAAATCGCTCCTGTCCCTCACTGAAGGACCGAAGCTTGTTTTTCAAAGTTGCACTGTACTTGCAGGACCAAGACAATTTTTTGATTGGAAGAGATCAAGGAGGGCATGTTTTGTCCATTGAATATAATTTGAGCGACTAACTAGCAAGGAAATATCCTAAAATGACAAAATCACTCCTGTCCCTCACTGAAGGACCGGAGCTTGAATTCCAAACTTGCGTTGCCCACACAAGATTTAAGTGATTTTGTGATTTAAGGAGGTCAGGAGAAGAACGTTTTGCTCATTGAATATAACTTGAGCCATCTACAAAGTTGAAAATCAACGCAAGTTGCAATAGGCGCTCCTGTCCTTGACCAAGGGACCAAAGCGAATTTCAAAGGTAGCTCCTGTCCCTCTCCTAGGGACCAGAGCGATTTTCCCTCAAGACAAGTTTTTGGCCAAGGTAAAGCGAATTTCAAGCTTGAGATGAAGGAAAGAAGGCACAATCAACCCGTTGAAGATAATTTTGAAGGTTGCAAAATGCAAAGTAAGCCCATAATGGCCAAGGCGCTCCTGTCCCTCACCAAGGGACCAGAGCGATTTTCTCAAAAGACAAGTTTTTGATAAAAGTGAAGCAAGTTTTATGTTTGGGATGAGTAAAGGAAGGCCTAATCGCTCCATTGAAGATAATTTTGAAAGTTGGCGAAACACAAGTGAGCTTATAAATGCAAGATCGCTCCTGTCCCTCTCCAAGGGACCAGGGCAAAATATAGATTGTCCAGCCTCCCTCTCCAAATTTGGACAAGTCCGAGCCTAGACACATGATGGAAATGATATTTGGAATGCCTCAAAGAAAAACGAAGTTGCAAAGACCACAAGCATTTGATGAAATTGGCTAAGGCGCTCCTGTCCCTCTCCCAGGGACCAGAGCGAAATCTTCAAATTTGCCTGATTGCCTAACATTTTGAAGTGCTACTGTCGTTTACAAGACTCGAGATGGGATAAGGAACAATGTTTTACGCCTTGAAGAGAATTTCATGTTGATATGATTAAGGATTTGTGCCATGGACTAAAATTCACTCCTGTCCTTCACTGGAGGACCAGGGCGATTTCTATAAAATCAAGCATCTCCCTCCAGAATCACGCCAAGGCAAGGTTTTACAAAATGAGAAACGCCTTTTGGAAAACGATGGACAAGGAAACATCCACAAGAATTGACAATTTTTGGCTCAAGTATAAAATTCGCTCCTGTCCTTCACTGGAGGACCAAGGCGAAAATCCTTAGAAGGGCTCGTTTTGTCTTGAGAGGGCGAATTGAACATGCATTAAGTGAACAATAGAGATCATTGATTGCCTCACATCATAAATTGACAATTTGGAAAACGAGGATCAAGGACAAAAAGATGAAATCGCTCCTGTCCCTCACCAAGGGACCAGGGCGAAAATGGTTCTAAAGAGCATTCATTCAAAAATTGAATAGATCAAACTCAAAGTCACGAATGAAAACCCCATTTTGGACATAAAGGAAGAAATTTCGAACGTAAAAGGCAAGAAGTATGAGGTCTAGAATAAAATCGCTCCTGTCCTTCAGTCAAGGACCAGGGCGAAATTGCTTTAAAACAAGTTCCTTCCAAATATGAAATAAATTAAACCTCAAATGCCAAGCAAGAATGCTATTTTGGACATCCAAGATGAGACTTTGAACGTGAGAAGTGAGAGATACAAGGCCAAAATGAAGGGGCGCTCCTGTCCCTCTCCAAGGGACCAGAGCGATCTTGTTAATATCTATTGTTTTCCATGCTTGGGCGCCAATATCATTCAAATTGCATTAAAAGCCAAGTTCGATAAAACCTTGAAACATTTTGAAATTAAATTGACATTTAATAAGTGCGCATGGTATTTAATAATTAATTTAAGCCTTTAAAAAATTGAAAATTTTAATTATAAAGGCATTTTAAATTAATTAATATTAAATAAATTTAAGAAAGAGCGCTTGGGGGGTATTATTTTAATATTATTTATGAAGTCGACCTCTTCTTTTATTTTATTTTGTTTATTTTTTGGCCTATTTTCCAAGTCGGCCTATTGGAAATTGCTAAGATGAGCGCCTATATAGTGGAGGTGTGTTGAGCGATTTTAATCCATCATTCATTCATTTGTTTAAGTGCGATTTGGAGAAGCAATAGAAGGAGCGAAATCTCATCCAAGGAGAAGTGCGAATTTTAATCCGAGAAGGAGTGCGAACTTTGTTGGAGGTGGAGCGAATTGTTCCTCAAGGCATTGAAGACCCACAAGGTGGTGAAGTTGATGAAGGAGGCGCCTTTGCTAGAAGACTTCGATCTTCATTTTGCCTAGCAAATCTCTTAATTTTTGCATCTTTTTTTTAGAGATAGTTCTCAAAGAAAGGTATGGTGAAGATCTCCCTTGTTTAAATTTTGAAATTTTGAATTTCCAATTGCATAATCGTATTTAGGAAATGATAATTCAAGGATTTATCATGAAGTTTCCTAAATTTAAAGCTTAAACTTAATCTATATTTTTACGTTCCAAGGTATATTGCTCATTATGAAATGTTGTGTAGGTGTCAAGATGGCGACCCCAAAGGCAGGAGCATCCACCAGTCATCCAGCCCTCATGAAGGAAGATCAAAGGAATGAAGAAATGGAGACCAAGATCGTGTCAAAATGGAGCAACATTGGAGATACCAACTTGGGAAACTTCAGTGTGAAGAAGTTTCGAGAGGTCCCTTACATTGGAAAGCCATCACCTGTTGCAAGGAGAATAATTGAGAGTGGCATCATCAAGGTGGCCGGCTTCCCTCCAGCAGTCCAGTGCCATGAGCTGATGATCAAGTGTGCTCGCCATTATGACCCATAGTCAAGATCGATCGTGTCCAAGGAAGGAAACACTTTGGCTTATCTTTCAGATGAGGCTATTAGTGAAGCTCTTCATCTACCAGAACATAAAGATATGATTTACAAAAGCTTGGAAGGAGCTAGATCCATGTATGAAGATGATCCAGATACTTGCTTGAGCATCATCAACAAGAATTGGTTACTCAAGAGTCATCCTCGCCTGAGCAAGATTCCCAACACACCACATAGGATCGACTTCCAGGAGGAGTACAGAGATTTGGTAACCTTACTCAATTGAGTTACAGGGGCTCCTCAAGCCTTCTATTTTGAGAAGTGGATGTTCTTCTTCATCCAAGTGATAGTTCAGGGAAAAGGAACAATTCATTGGGCTAGAATCATTAGCCATTGCTTGGACGTACAGTTGAGAAGACTGAAGGCTACCAAATCCTTCCACATGAGCTCGTACATCATGTATGCCTTGATCAGGAGTTTTGAATACGCAGGACTACCTCACAGAGGAGCGATTGGAAGAGGACCTGGAGAAGTCAGAGTTTGTGACTCTTATGTTCATTTGCATCATCCACCTGGGAGTAATTACAAGTTAGTCAATGATACTTTCACAATGAACATCACCAGGACACTACAAGGCGGGATTCATAATCGGCTATCTCAGGAGGCACAAGAACTTGTAAAGAGGTATGGTGCTTGGTTTATTCCATTCTAGAAGTTTACATATATTAGAGTTCATGGGTGTCCTTCACCTCCATATATGTTGCCAAGATATCCGACAGACAGGATAGTACTACTTGAGGTAACTAGGCAACTGGCAGCTTATGCGAGGGCATTCAAACACAGGCATGGAAATGGGATTCCTGTACCTATCATACTAGGGAATTCATTTGAGGTATGTCCTAATGTTCCTACTTTAGATGATGCAGAAAGGGAGTTGGCCTTATATTCATTTTCATTCTTTTCATTGAGGGAGAATTTTGATCCTTATGGATATATAGAAGAGACAGTTGGTAGAAAATACAAGCATGAATGTTAGGTAGAAGACTTTTGGATGAATCTCTTAGATGATTTAGAAGTGAAAAGAAAGATGCATTCCAGATTGCCTTTGGATTTCATTAGGAAATGCAAAGTTTACAGAGTGGCCGATCAAGCTCAGGACAGTGGCAGGCACCTCCAGTCATCCTATGATAGAGAAGACAAGGTAGTAAAGATAGATTGGAATGAACCTGAGGTTGTGGACTTGAAAAATTTGATGGCTCCAGTTCTATTCTGTACTCGCAGATGGGTTGATGTGCAACATCAAAAGTTGAGAGAGCAGAACATATCAATGACTTTTACTTTGGAGGAAAGGTCGGCAGAAGGAGCAAGCGCAAGTGAGGGCCATCCTCATCCTAGAAGCACAAGAGAAGGCAATCCTCACCCCAGAAGTGTAAGTGAAGGCAATCCCCATCATAGAGGTGCGAAGAGGAAGGAAAGACCTGAGAAAAGAGAATCTTCCAAGAAGAAGCAAGAGGCCAATCGAGATTGCTCATCCGACACATCTCCTCGACAGGAGAAGAGGACACTTGAAGTGGAGGAATCTATGGAATCAATGGTTCAGAATGATAAACATGAAGGAGGACAGGCATCTCAACGTTCATCAAGTCAATCTCCCCAGGTCAATGAGCTACATGAAGACTAGAATGACGATGAAGCAACATCTCCTCTCCGGAAAGAAGAGCCACTACCTAAAGAAATACAAGTTAGAGAGACAAGGTCCGCCATTCCAGATTGGTTGAAGGAGAGACTAACAAGGGTAATTGTGATTGAGGATGAAGATAATGTGATTGATTTAGATAGCCTTGTCGGAGATTCTCAAGGAGTAACAGAAAAGAAGAAGGCCACCAAAATGTCCAAGATGATCAGAGATGAGACAGGATCCAGGAAGTTGCAGATAGCTACACCGGCAGTGGACAAGTACGAGGGTGAGATCCTTGCAGAAGAATATGATGTAGAAACCATTGAGCTTGGTCCACTCACCACCGAGCAGGCATTGGATGAGGCAACTGATTCATTTGAGGCGCTTAAAGATAAACTTAAGGAAGAAATGGAAAAGAATAGAAAACTTGAGAGAGAGGTCGGTGCTTGGAGAGGCTACTTTAGCCGCCTCAGTCAGCCTTTGGGACGTCAGGATCCAGTAGTATCTCCTGTGCAAGCACTTCCCCTTGAATCAGTTGATGAAGCAGAGAAAGTTAAGAGCTTGGTCCAGCTTATGAGCTCTTGGATTAACAAATCCCATACAGTTGCCATTGAGTTTGCAACAAGAATGATGCAGACAATCCATTGAGCTATCCAGGTCCTTGAGATCATCCACAACCTAATGATAATGGTAGCCGCCTTTGCTCATACTAAAGATGTTATCATCCCTGTTCTGCAAGTAATCAGGCAAACACCAAGGAAGATCTTAGCACAAGAAAAGATAATGGATGGAGGAGCTCACAATTTACTCCAGTGGTCTACTTTACTCCAGATGAAGGAAGTTCTCTTCGAGGACACCAACACCAAATGCAATCAAGTAGAGGAGGTCATCCATCTGATCCAGGACAAGGTGTTTGGGGTTTTATGTACTATTCTTGGCAGAAGGATCGAAGTTGAGATAGATGTGGATCTTCAAGAATTAGAAGAAAGTGTCAAAGTTATCTTTTGCAAAGATGAGAATGTTATTACAGATGAACAAAGAGATCAAATGTTTGCTACTATGCTCCTGATTGAGAAAATCAAAGAACTCGAACCTGAATGGGACACAGCTCTTCTCAAGGCCTTTGATCAGATTATTCACTTGGAGGAATGAATGAGGAATCTTCCTGAGATTCCTATTGTTGAGATTGAGGGAATCGTGTCCAGATTCATTGCATATGCTAAAAAGGAGCATTGGAAAGGGAATAAGGTTCTAGAAGAGAGGTTGTTATAGATGACGTGGCACCTTAATTGTCATTGGTCTATGTTTCCTAGATTTTTGTGCCAAATTAAATATTTGGCTATGCATTTAATATTGTGCAATAAAAAGGGAACTTTTGTAATAAAACCCTAATTAGGGTTTAGGTGTCAGAATCTCAGCCGTTGATCTTCTTTTGATCTGGGCCGTTCATTGTAATTGAGGATGCTATATATACCCTCACTCATTTTTATTTTGTCATATATTAGAAAATAAGGAATAGTTAGAAGTTTAGAGTTTTTGGAGAGAAGAAAGTTATTTTGTAGCAAGATTGAGCATTGAAGAGGGAATTTCAAGCAATTGTTGTCTATTTTGGCTTTGAGATCAATAAAATATTGAAGTTATGGTGTTTTATTTCAATTCTTGTGGCTATCTTCATGGTTGTTTACTTTCTTGAATCATTCTCAGTCGAAGTAGTATTTAAGTTTGAAGGACTAAGTGTTGGGCTTGATTTTGGTGAGATTCACGTTCCAAACCACTAGCTTCTTACTGATTGTGGGAATGCCTTGTGTGGTCAACTGGAGAGACTTGAATTACTTAAACCTTCAATCGTCATTGAGCTTTGGATATGTGCCTTTGTGGTAGTGTCCATAATCCTTGATAATTGAAAAATCATTTGTTACCTTAGAAGATCGCATCAATTTCAGTTGGGTTGTTATTTCATGGCAATATTGAAATTGGTAGAATCTTGCCAAGTCTAGCCTACATTGGGTCATTCTTAGGATTAGATTAGAATTTATCCCTTGCAAACCCTACCTTTTGATCTTTTGAGAACTTGTTAGTTTTAGGAAATCTTGTTCCTGCAAATTGGAGGACGTAAGGCCCCTTGATGAAACAGCATTCACAACGACCACTGGTGCTTATCCACACGTAGAGACCCTACATAAAAGAACATTGGAGTCACCCTGATTGATCCTTTTTGTGACATCTTCAGCAATCAGAGGCTTTATTCAAGAGAGGATAAGGTACCCTTGGGTATTTTATTCTGTGTATGATTGTGTACAAAATACACGTCAACAGGAACTTGAATGACTAACTATCAGAATGTGTCAAGAGATTGAGAACTGGAGGAAAGCTGAAGATCTGGTAAAAGACAAAGATCATGAGATCTCCAAGCTGAAGGAAGAGATCAATGCACTTACCGCTCATCTTCTTGAAAATAAAATGGAAAAGGAAGGAATCCAAAGTGAACTACACATGGCTGTTTCTAAGAATGCAACCTTGAAGGAATCCAATGCTGCTATTACCAAAGAACTTACTGAGTCAAAGGAAATACTTGCCAAATTCAATAAGAGCACTGTCAAGCTAGAACAAAAGCTTGAATCAACTAAATCGGTAAAGAATACCAATGGAATTAGTTTCTCTGATTATGAGGAAGGTGAGACCTCTGGAACAAAAGATGGAGCATCAAAGAAACAACCGACAACAAAAGATAAAGGTAAGGAAAAGTTCAAACCTGTTTGCTTTAATTGTCTCAAGGAAGGACACACTGCTAATGTATGTAGACGTAAGGCTTACAATAATTTTCCTTATTTTCTAAACGATAAGCCTAGACCCAATAGATTCAATGGTAATTGTTATGCATGCAACAAGTTCAGGCATAGAGCATTTGAATGCAGGTCTGTCATGCACAATACTGGAAGGTATCTTAAAAGGAGTCAAGGAGTTTTTCCTGAACCCTCTAGGAACCAGAATCCAAATCGGTTTAATACCTATAATCATTAGTCAGGTAGCGATGGCTATCAAGTGGCAACCAGATGGAGAGAAAACTATTGGATTTGTCATGGTTATGGTCACACTACTGTAACATGCAGAAGGAAGAATGGAAACATGAATAATGGACCTTGGAGAGCACTTGGAATGGTTTGCTATCATTGCAACAAACTAGGTCATACAACAAGATTCTGCAGAACAAGAAAGAGTATATCGGATGATATACCAGTCACTCTGAAAGAAAATATTGATGTTTAAATTGTTCAAGAAGATATGAAGAAAACTTGGAAGAAGAAGCCAGAAGAAGTGATTCAAGTAGAACTAGTTTCTGCACCTAGTGTGGAAGTCGTTGAACCGGAAAACTAAGCAACAGAAAAAGCTTAGGGGGAGAAAACGGTGAAATATCTCGAACCCCCAGTTTACACCGGTAAAAGACCTCAACCGGTATGTAATACCTATCAGCTGGCAGAAGACCGGAAATGGTAAAAGGCAAATTAGGGTTTATGCCCTAATAGTGGAGCATTTATTGTGGTAGGTGAAGAACTTGTTTAAAAGAATTTTTTAAAGTCATTTTTCACTTATCAATTCACGAGCCAAGAAGTTTTCAAGCACAGAGCGAAGAAAAGCGATTTTGGATTGTGATTCAATGAATTTATCAAAATCCTGAAGAAGAATCAGAAGCAAACATCTGTTGGTGAAGTATACAACACAAAGTGGTATTTCAGCAACCAAAGGAGTGTGTAGTGAAGTTTAAATTGCAAGCCCTAAATTTTGACTTACGAAGGTATTTTTCAAAATTCTTTGTTTATCATGGCTTGCACATGGCATGCTAGTTCTAGTGCACCTGTTGATTCTGTAGACTTCATTCAATGGAAGGAAAAATACAATGCCCTATCTCAAATACCCGCTGGTGTTATAGTGGAGGAAGGCATTTTCAATTACATTGACTGTAAGATTGAAGATCTAGGATCTCTGATGATCCATTCTCAATTGAGTTTGTTTTGTGGGAAGGACAAAAAGATTAAACTGGAATTCAGCATTCTGGAAAAGAAGAAACTTCACAATGCTATCTATTTCCTTGAAGAATTTTCAGATGATCACATCCGCATTATTCTGAGTAGCATACATGGTGATACAATTTACTTAGAGCGGATGCATGATATTACACTGGAAGCAATTCATGCCATCACCAGTTTCTGCAACGTCGGTGAAGTGCCAGCCCTAAGGAAGATTAGCAAGATAGAAATGACTAAGCTCACCGGTTCAGTGAGCGATTCACGGGGAATGACTGTCAATTCCATCAAGGATGATCTAGTCAAATATGCGTTTATGGTGATAGGATATCGGATGTCCATGCCAGTAGAATCAACTCTGTCTCTGCTGCAGCGGTAAATGCCGCCTATAGGATGATCAAGGAAGATGCATCATTTGATCTGTGCACTTGTATGCAAAGACAACTTCTGTTGAACCTCAAGTCGATCAAACAAGACAATGCCTTGAGATTTAAGTTTGGACAACTATTGGTTGGGACTTTCTTCTACTTCCAAGGCTATTTTCCAGGAGTAGGTGATATTCAATGGTCTGCTGACCAACCGGTGACAAAGTAAATCAAGGAAAGCCTACAAGCGGTAGGAACCAGTTATTCGAAAGTGCTGGAGAAATAGTTTGATGAGTTCAGATGCAAAATGAACCAAAGGGTGAGAATATTAGGTGATATTGTCAAGAAATATGAAGATGACATCTGCTTCACCATCGGAGTTGATGAGTACATAATGGAGGCGGTTGAGCCTAGATAGGAAGAAGTGGAACCGATGGGATATGAGGTAATGTATGACATGCTAGATAGATATGCCTCTACCCTAATCGCCTTTCCCCTTGATCCAAAGGCAAAGAGAACCAACACCTATTTGGAAAGGGTTACACCGGTTGAAGAACCCTCAGTAAAGAAGGGAAAGGTAGTGCCTTCATCATCGACACCGGTTACCACACTAAGTCCCAAAGTGACCAAGCGGTCACCAACAAAGAAGAAACTGGAAGCGGCACCCGCCAAAGTCTTTGAGAGGAAGCGGAAGACAAAAAGCAATACACCAGACTCAGAGGACACTATCTCTGAAGAATAGTCTAAGAAGACTAGGCAAACGAGGAAAAAGACAAAGAATGAACCGACAACATCAGCACCGGTAAATATTGATATTTCCTCTTACAAACCTTTGACACATTGTCAAAGAACAATTAAGAATATTAGAAGAAAAGTGCTTGGTGATTTGAAAGAGTGCTTTGATGATTTTAATGATGATGAAAAGGAAGAAGTTGAACAGGAAGTCATTAATTATTTATGTATTAATGACTGGTGGCCTTCAAAAATTAAGTTTGAGAAACCTAATTCTTTATATAATTCTTTAGATAACAATTGGCTCATTGCCATAGAGAAAGAACAGGAAATAAGAGAGGAAGTATTCACACAATACTTCACTGAAGTGCCTAAAACAGAACTGTATGAAGTGGTGGAGAGATATAAGGGCCTCTTCTTCATGAGAAGAAGAAGACTCCTATTGTTGGAAGGAAAAGTTTCGGAAGTGGTCAAAGATACCCACTCCCTTGCTCAATCAGCTTTAAGATTGCATCAAGTGGCTGAAGCCAACAAAAAGGCTGAGCAAGAACCGGAAATCACTCAACCAGATGAAGTATATGACAGTGAAGGAGAACCAGTCACTACTCAATTGGACCCGATTGATGTTGATGCCTTGAACGGTGAAAATGTTACTACGGATGCACCAAAAGAAACAGAAGGTCAGGAGAAACAGGAGGAAGACAAGAGAAAACATGCAGAGAAAGAGAAGAAGAAATAGGAGGAAGAAAATAGAAAATAGGCAGAAATGGAAAAGAAGCAAAAGGAAGAAGAGAAGAAAAAAGTGGAAGAGGAGAGAAAAGAGGAAGAAAAGAGAAAAGAAGAGGAGAATAAGAAGAAGGAAGTGGAATAGGAAAAGGAGAAGAAAAAGGAAGAGGAGAAGAGAAAGGAAGAGAAGAAAAAGGAAGAGGAGAAGAGAAAGGAACAAGAGAAGAAGAAGCAGGAAGAGGAGAAGAAGAAGAAGGATGAAGAAGAAGAGAAGTGGAAAGAAGAGGAGAAAAAGAAGGCAGAAGAGGACAAGAAAAGAGCTAAAGAGAAAGAGGGAGTGGCACAGAGCACTTAGATGGATACCCCAAAGGCAACTGGTAGTCAAGCCAAACCGGCTGACATTACCAGTCCCATTGACCTCTAGTCTGCAAACAAATCAGAGTTGTTGCAGAGCATTAAGGTTGCCGAAGAACGCCTAGAAGTAATAAGGAGGAAGAAAGAGCAAGATGTGATCCAAGTTGTGGTGGACACTCTTACCAGTTTGATACCCGGTACCAACCTCCCCAGTATCGATTCCTCTCTTGCACAATTAAAGCTCCTATGCACAATTTTAGAAGACCAGGTGCAAAACCTGGAAGAGGTTGTAGAAGCAAATGCCAAGAAGGAGCATCAAAAGGCTCTGGACACTTCCTTGGTGAAAAAGTTAACAAAGCTCTGGTCTGATCTACAGAAGGCATAGAAGGACATTAGAGATGCAATGGATGAGGGAAAATTATTGCTAAGTAAGATATGTTAACCTCATTTATTCTATGATGATGTGCTTGCTCAGAAAGCCAAACTGTAATCTGATATGCAGTCATTTATAAGCACCTTCAAGACGCCATATGATTCCTTCTCCACATATGGACAAACCGCTCACCGGTTTCAACTCTAGTCTGCAAGAATAGAGGTAGAGATAAGCAACCAGACATGTAATTTGCAGGAACTTCAACTAGTCCTACTGCCAAGACTACAAATTCTTTAGAAATGCTATCTAAATCTGGATGCCCTAATGGTCACTCAAGAGATGAGTACCTTGGATTCCATGGAAGAGCAGGTCTATCAGATGCAAACGAAGAATGAGGTTGCTACCTCATTGCTTGAATCATGGTCTTTATCCATGAAGACATTTATGCAGGACTTTAAATCAGTTTTTGACAAGTTTCACTCTTTATTGTCATAAACTCTTTAAATCAATTTTTAATGCTAATGGAACAGGGGTTTTTCAACTGTACTTTGTCATTGTTGGCAAAGGGGGAGTAGTATTCTATTTTTTTAAATTTTTTGATGGGGAGTAGTATTGTGTATTTTGATGCATGCTATGTATACTTTCATGTTTATCTCAGTAAGGAAGTAGTATACATTGTATTTTCTGCAAAAGGGATAGTGTATATGCTTAGGGGGAGTAATTTTGATTATGGTATAATTTTGTTGTAAAACACTTAGATGTCAAAATTTTTCCTAAGTGTTGTCATTTATACCAAAGGGGGAGATTGTTGGCATTTTGATGATTATGTTGTGATTGTCATTGATGGACACACACTTGCTATGAGATCACTTTGTGAATGTATGAATTATGCTCAACCGGTAATTGGTCCAAACTGGTATCATGTTGTAGTCTTTTGACTATTGATGTTATGCAAAAAGTGTTTATTGATCTCAAGCGGTATAAAGACCCAAGCGGCATAGAGAGATCAAGCGGTTTAAGGATCTCAAGCGGAGCGGAGCAAAGGAGCCAAAAGCGACAGTTATCTTTTTCCCAGTCTTCAATTTTTGTCAACCGGAAATCTATTTGAACCAATATTACTCTGAGTTACCATCCGGTAATTGGAAAAGTTGTATAAACTGTTAATACTCTATGATGAGTTACCAACCGATATATCTTTGTGATGAGTTACCATCCATCGACACTTTGATGGTGATTTTGTGCTGTGTTACCAAATGTGTCTAGATACAATGAACCTAGGAACTTGCAATGTAATCCTATTGGACCGACATGAAATTAGATTCCTTTTAAGGACATCATGTCTAGGGTTTTGTGTGTGTATGTATGAGTGTAGCTGTTAAGTTTTGGTGGTCGTCGAAGCTCTTGTATGTGCGATCTTAACTGAGAAGATCAAGTCTGTGTACTGCAACAGAGTGTGGATTTACTGAAGATTGAAGTAATGCTGAATAGCATTAGCTATGAGCTACAATGGATCTAATCAAGCAGACTGTGCCATTTGCTAGATCATTCACTTGTTGATTACTCACATCTTTTACAAGTCAGAAACCCTTAACCGGGTAGGCCCAGAAAAGGCTTTGTAAATCCTCTAACAAGGTGGTTCACATCTGTGGACTAAAATCCTCTCACAAGGTAGTCTTTAATCAGACTTATCTCCTAACAGAGATTGAGATTCCTAACAGGATCTGTTCTGGTAAAGAACATTGTATGATCTTAACCGGTCTGGTTACTATTATGCAGATAGTTACTTGTGAGTTTCATCTCACCGTGGTTTTTCCCATTTGGGTTTCCACGTCAAAATCTCTTGTGTTATGGTGATTGTGCTTCTATGGGTGAATGCCTTATTTGCTATTTTGTTTGCATGTGTGTTAACCGGTTTGTTTGTTAAACTGTTTTACCGGTTTACTGCTAGATTGTTAAAGTGTTTAAGTACAATATTTTTTGGTATACTAATTCACCCCCCTCTTAGTATTCATCATGGATTAGTCAAGTGGAGTCATTTTGGAGCTTCAAACCCTTGACAAGGCAGCAAGCACACAATTTGGAAATAATTTTGTAAAATCAAACTTTCAGAAGAAACCAATGCCACAATCAATGAAAAAGAATTATACAAGTACTATGTACACTTTCCCAAAGGTACACTATGGATTAAGAAGGTACAATACAGACCAATGCACTAAAAGATCAAAAAACTAGTCATAAAGCCATTAATTCATGATTTTATTGAGAAACCTCTTGTTAAACAATCACCAACCTTATTCAAAGAAAAGAGAGGTGTTTTTATAGTCCAAGAAGGTGGTTATCAAGCTCAGTATGGACAGGAGGCTTCCATAACCACGTTTTGTAAGAAAAACACAAAAATTTACAATTTTGACAACTTTTTGAGCCAAATGACAACATTTTTTTTGCTCAAAAAGGCATTTTTGACAATCTAACCTTGTCAACTTGTCTAATAAACTTAGAAATGCCTAAAAAAACCTATCAAACATGTTTCAATGCTTTTGAAAGCATTAGAAGACCTTTTTAGCAATTTTGCACTTTTTGGCCAAAAATTGTCAACTCAAAGACTGAAATGTAAAATTTGATTTCTTGAGCCCAAAAAGAGATCAAAACCACTACATATGACTCATAACAACCTAAAAAAACATTATCAACCTAAAACAAGACATTACAAACATGAATGCATTAAAAACTCAAAAATGGGAGTTTTACTGAATTAGGCGCTCCTGCACCATACTCCCCGAAAAACAAAGAAGTTATGTGACTCCTTGAGGTAGTGTTAGTGAACAAATTTGTCCTTTTTTTTAAATGATCAATTTTGTACTCTGTCACCTTATTTTAAGGACAAGCGTTTCACTAAACAATTGGGTAAGTGTTGTATAAACCACTTCCCTCTGAATTTTTCATAGGTACAACTCCCTATCTCAGTTTTTCAAGGAATGCTTTTAACTATTTTAATTTGAATAGTAGCTTTTAACCCGAAAGCATGTAAGGCTGCCTACTTCATTCTTGATGAGAGGCCGATATTTCACACATGTTTCCTAAAAAGGAGAAAACAATTTTTCCTGTCTTTTCAATATATGAGATGACAACAACTGAAACAAAGTTCAGTACACCATTTCCACAGGTTTAATAAAGAATGAACAGATTTAAGAAACCAAATCTATCCTCAAACATGAATCTTCTCTAGAAGTAAACAAACACTCAAAGGAAGGAATATCAGAAGAATAATAATTTTCTGTAATGGAAAGATCCTTACTGTTATTTGATTAGATAAACATATGCAAAGACATGTATCTACATAGATTCAAAACACAAAGATTTTCCTTCTCCCAAGAATAGTATGATCATTCTATATATATATTCTTATGCAACAAAGGCACAAAAATACATGTATAAATATTTTCCATTCTAGATTTAGCAGTTTGATTCTTCCTTCTACAAAACAAAAAATACACAAAACAGAGGGAAAAACAAAAAAAAGAAGAAAAACCAACCCAAAATTGGTCACAAAATATAACCCCCATACTATCTATCTTTCCTTAATTTATAGTTTTAGAATAGGGGAAGTCTCCCTGAAAACTTGACCTCCCTCGTAAATAGTTATGAAACCAACAAGAAGTATTTTGGGACAGATGTCCCAAAGTCTTTGCATAACCATGAGAAATTACAAGAATAAAGGGAACCGGGCTTGAATCAATGCATTATGCCACTTTTCCATCATCATCATCCTCTCCACTTTTGCAGGCATCGTTAGCGGTTGTGAGTTCTTGAACAGTGGATTGGTTTGGAACTTTCATCATGTTGAGCTTGGCCTTTGCTGCCTCCTTATTCCACCGATGCTTCACCATCTTTTCGGCATGTTTCAGCAGTTGATCATTTCCAATGAAAGTCATAGACTCAATCCTAGCCACCCTTGTTATATCTTCTGGAGTGAAATTACCCTTGGCCTTGATTTTCTCCATGTTCATCTAGAAAGACCTGATTGCATCCTATGTGCTCAACCCACAAATTCCCAACTGCCAATCATGGTCAGGATTAACCACCTTGTTACCATTAACTATGCTGCACTGGAGATCCTGGAGTTCATAAATAAAGGTCTTTGCATCGGTGATCATGGAACTAAAGGTAAGCACTTGCCACATTATGGTTTTCTTCAACACAAAAAGCTGACATTCATCTGCCACCAGCTTGATTGAGTGTTCTGTCAAAAACTTGGTAACTCCATATTCTTCTATTTTGGCGAACAAAGGCAAGATATTCTGCCATTTGTGCTCCTCCTTCTCCCACGACACAAGCTGATTTTGAACTTTGGCAATAAGGCCCTGTATCTCATCGCATAGCCTCTAGGAGTTGGTAATGTACTTCTCGCCATCCTTGATTATTCCCTCAATCCATTTCTCCACAGCTTCAGCAATACTCTTGGCCCGTTGAACTTGGCTCATTAGCTTTTTATTTTCTGGTGAAGTTGGGTCGAAGTTCTCTGTAGCATGAGATATTGGGAGTTCCCCAAGGCAACCAATACTATCGATGAACTGGGCCAGAATGTTTGTGTCACTTTAGTTCTCTCTTTTCTTGCCCATCCTTCTTTGACCTAGTGAGCATTTTCTTTGCTGATACCTGGAAGAAATGATTGTCTGTGTCTCTACTCATGTTTCCCAATTCCACCTTTGTGATCTCGAAATCATCGGGGCTAGCCTCCTTGTTTTCATCCTTGGGTTTATATGAGGCAATTTAAACAACTCATTTTCCAGTTCCCTCATCATTGTCCAGGTGAGCGACAGTCTTGAACCTTTTCGACTTTGGATTCTTCTTTGTGTACTTAACGACCATTTCCTGAATCGGAATAGTCATGGGAAGAAAACTCCATTTTTTGTTCGCCGAGGTGGTCAACCACTTAGGAGTTGTATTGGAACCAGTGGTTCCTTCGATCATCTTGGAAGGTGGTGTCATAGCCACAGTCACCGTATGAGAATCTAGGGCACTAGCAACATTGCCATCCAAGTCTTCAATTTCAAATATCTGGGCATCGAGAATGGTATCTTTCACCCCTGTATCCTTTGCCTGATGCATCTTTCTTTGAGCGACACTTCGGGACTGGGTATGCCGAGGAGTACAAAAATCCAAAGCTGGATTAGACCTATTTCTAAGCTAGGGTGACTTGTTATCCTTACCTGCACGAATAGACATAGAAGCATTGTTAGAAAGACGCTTTGGTGAAGGTAGAGGATCCTTATTACTTCTCGCAGAATTAGACTTAATGCCTGATTTCATTGCTTTCTTATTGGCCACCCACGCCCCGGTCCTTTCCAAAACTCCTTTGGTCCTTAACTGTATATCATCTTTCTCTTCCTCATCCTAGTCAATTAGAGGCATTTCAACTTCTGCACGGTCTAAGTACCCTGGTTCGAATAGCTCTAGATAATCCTCTTCGAGCCCCTTAGTATCCAACTTTATCTGCAATGAAACAACTTATTCTAACACCAATCTCATGTTTTCCCTTTTGAATACCTCGAGTTCATCTGTACAATCTTCCCACAAATCCTCTAACTGTGGCATTGGAAGGTATGGCATTAGACCAAGACTTCGGGAAAATCCCTTATTATCAAAACCTTTCCTTTCAGGATACAGGGAAAAATTGAAATTCCTGAGGTCCGCTCCTATACTCAAAGCGTTAGACATCGAACTGCAGGACAACACGCCTAGTTGGATGGGAAAATGACCTTCCCATTTGTCCTTGGGTTGTGCCTTTTTGACTACGGAGGTTAGTTGCCTACATATCTCCGCCAGAACAAAGCAATCTGAACAGAATTGAGGGAGCTTGAAGGGCTCCTCTTCAAAGCCACCTACCCGTATGTAACAGAAGCGTGGAAACTGGATATAAAAACTACCAAACCTCTTTATCAAAGTCTGTGCATCTTCAGAGATCCTTTTGGCTTTCATATTCTTCAATTCATGACACAAATCATCTAGAAAGGCATTGTGCACCCTTTTGAAATCTTGTAAAGCTTTATCCTTTTGCAGCATGGGATAGAACTCATATACGAGAACATCCTCCTTAGTGAGCTGTTTCGGTATTCCAACCAACTCCTTAACACAAGCCAAATAATACAAGAGATATGAAGACATAAAGAAGTTCTATTTGAACTGTTTAGCCATACTCAGTTGTTCTCTCATTGAATAAACAATCAATTCAGCCCAATCCAAATATTGCTTCCCTTCTAAAACCAGCTGCACGTAGCAATAAATCTAGTCGTTGAAGCTATAAGCTTCAACAGATCCTTTGGTTCGGTGCAACAAAAGCATTACGTCATGAATGTGAGGAAACATGTGATTCTTATTAGGATTCTTGGGTAACCTGGAACCACCTCTTTGAGGAACCTTCAACTAGAATTTTGCTACATTGTTACGGTGTCCAGTTCTGTCTGCATTGAACTCAGTGATTGACTGAGCAGGGGAAAAGTTGGAGAACTAGTAATCAGGTATCTTGAAGACTGAGGAAATTAATTCATGATTTATGGCAAGAAGGGTTTCACCATTGTCTCCCCTAATGGTTTCAGACACTGGGTCGTATCTAGCAATACATTCCCAAATCAATTCTGAGCAAGGTATAGCTGGGGGAAAAGCTACGGCTTCTACGAGACCGCTACTCAAAATATCCACACCAAAAGACTTGTCAATTCCCTTGAACACCCTCTCTTTCAACACCTCAAGGTTTTCCCCTTTTAGGTCAGTATCACTAACTATGGGTTCAGTGGATGCTAGGCTAAAAACGTTCCCAAACAAATGTAGTGTGGACTTCATAATTTTAAACAATAAGCCTAAATCGGTTACATCAAAACTTTCTGTAAGAGAGAAAATGCAAGCAAAAACCACTGGAGAGGACAAGAAAAAGACTCACCTTCACAGTTGAACAACCGGACGACGGCTAGCAGCAAACAAGACTCCTATCCAGGAAAAACAAAGACACAACAACGAGGAACAAATGTGGAGCACTAACAATCTTTCATACCTTATTAGTGAAGGCAATGATACGGAAACATTGAATGCAATAATTCCAATTTTCAGTCAGAGTGTGTTAAGTTTGTGGATTAGACATCGCACGCATGCATTGAATGCATGGCGACATTTTTGAAGTAACCGCCAGTTCTCAAAATGATTACTTACTTCAAAAAACCAAGGATTGACGTCACTTAAGACATGGTTCTGCCTCCTCATATTTAGTAATGAATGCACCATCAAATCATTAAAACCCACGGGACCCACCAACTTTGAACACATATGAACATCCTGAACAGACTTCATGGGCGTTCAAGTAGTTCAAGATGTACGCCACACTCAAGGAGAATTTTGTCGAGAAAAATAATAATATCAAGCTGCTGACCACTTGTGCTATATTGAACATGTTGAACATGTTTGAACCTCTTGAACTTGGTTCAATGAGTTCAAAACCCGGAGAGAAATAAAGTAACATATCACCGAACAAGAAACTTTAGAGAGCCGCTGCAAGACACTTAGAGAAAATATTAGTATGAAAAACCTCCCTGAACACCTAAGAACCTATGGAACCTAAATGAACCTGTTGAAACCGGTTCAAAATGGTTCAACGTGTTCACAGAGTTCAACCAATTACCTAAACTTGACTTTTATGATTGAAAAAGGATTTACAGACGTACTAAGGACTTGAACCGAGGTATCACAAGAAAGATTAGGACTCCAATTGAAAATCTTAAAGGATGACTTGCTCTTATCATGAGGAATAAATGACGCAGTAATAGGTAGAAAAGAGGAAGGTATGCCAACTTTTTGAAAGTCAGCTTTAGGTATCCATGTGGCCTCTGAGATAGGCCGATCCTTCCATTTGATGAGACGCTCCATGTAGGTGTGATTCCTTGTCTTTTTGAGAATTCTGGAGTCTAGAACCTGTTCTGCTTGGGGAAAAGAAAGAGAAGGGAGAGATAGATCAGAAAGGGATTTGGAAACATCTGAAACTCTTTTAATCTCCTCAGGTGGCTGCCCTTTGAAAGCAGTCAGATCTGCAACATGAAAAATGGGGGACAAAGAAACATTAGTAGGCAAATCAACTTTGTAAGCACTAGACACATACTTAGCCAAGATCTTGCAAGGGCCTATCCTCCTCATCTGAAGTTTGCTTGGAACTCCCTTTTGTAGCCTTGCCTTATTCAAATAAACCATCACATAATCACCTATGGAAAACTGAACATCTATCTTTGTAGCATCCACTCTTGCCTTGACTTTTTGAGAGGTATCTTGGAGAGCTTGTCTCACTTGTTCATGGACCTCCTTCATGGACTGAGCCGTGTCATCTATTGTTCCACTCTTATGCTGCAAGTTAGTGATATCCCTCAACTCCATTATACCCCTTGGATGCATACCATAAACAACTTCAAATGGACTTTTACCTGTAGACTGGTTAACACTGTCATTGTAGGCATATTCTGCTTGATGAATGAGCTGATCCCAACTCTGCCCATATTCCTTTGTAAAGCACCTAAGCATGTTTCCAGGAGACCTGTTCACAACTTCAGTTTGGCCATCAGTTTGTGGATGATAAGCTGAACCAAAAGAGAGATTAGTACCCAATCTCTTCCACAATGTCTTCCAGAAATGACCAAGAAACTTAACATCCCTATCTGAAACAATGCTAGTAGGCAAACCATGAATTCTAACAACTTCTTTGAAAAACAAATAAGCAATATGACTTGCATCATGTGTTGTCTTACAAGGAATAAAGTGATCCATTTTGCTAAATCTGTCAACTACTACAAAGATGCTATCAAATCCTGCTTGAGTTCTAGGTAATCCTACCACAAAATCCATACTAATGCAATCCCAAGGCCTATGTGGAATGGGAAGAGGCTGATATAAACCAGCATTAGAGGAATTAACTTTTTCTTTTTGACATACCAAGCACTGCTCAACATACCTCTTGATGTCTTTCTGCATCTTAGGCCAATAATAGAACCTTTGAACCAACTCTAAGGTCTTGTTGAGACCGAAATGTCCACTTAAGCACCCATTGTGCTTCTCTTTAAAGAGGTTCTCTCTCATAGAACCTTTTGGAACACACAACTATCCTCCCCTGAATAATAAACCACCCTGCAAAGTGAAATCAACATATGCACCATGGAAATTATTCTCAAAATCTTGACAAACTTTATAAGCTTCAACAAAATCATCATCAATAGGGTACATGTCTTTGAAACTTTCAATACCAATGCTCTAAACTTGAATCTCATGAATAGTTAACAACCTTCTACTCAAAGCATCTGCTACTTTATTTAACTGACCCTTCTTATGCTTAAGAGTAAAAGTGTAAGCTTGCAAGTATTCTACCCATTTAACATGCCTATGATTCAGTTTATCTTGTGAGTTTAAGAAACTGAGTGCCTTATTATCTGTGTATACAACAAATTCCTTAGGAAGAAGATAGTGTCTCCATTTCCTAAGTGCTTGTACTAATGCATAAAGTTCTAAATCATAGGAAGAGTACTTTTTCTTTGCATCATTCAACTTCTCACTAAAGAATGCAATTGGTCTATTTCCTTGACTTAAAACAACTCCTACAACAATATTACTAGCATCACATTCAATAGTAAAAAGTTTGTCAAAACTAGGTAAAATGAGCATTGGTTGAGTAGCTACTTTAGTTTTCGATAATTCAAACCCCTTATGGGTTGCACTTGTCCACTTAAATTTTACCTTTACACCCCCTTTGATGGTGTCTAACATTGGAGCACAAATCTCACTGAATCCCCTGATGAATTTCCTATAAAAGTGTGCCAAACCATGGAAGCTTCTGACATCACTGGTTGTCTTAGGAGTTGGCCAACTAGTTATTGCTGCCACTTTTGAGTGATCCATTTTCAGATTGCCTCTTGATACAACAAAACCAAGATAGACCAATTCTTGCTTCATAAAATCACATTTTTCAAGATTAATGGTTAGCTGTTCATCAGATAACTTTCTCAAAACAATAGCTAAATGTTTTAGATGCTCTGCTTTGGTCTTACTGAAAATGAGTATATCATCTAAATACACAACAACAAATTTGCCTATGAAATCATGTAAAACTTCATTCACGAGTCTCATGAATGTGTTGGGAGCATTAGAGAGTCCAAAAGGCATGACAAGCCACTCATAGAGACCCTCATTTGTTTTGAAAGCTGTCTTCCATTCATCCCCCTCTTTGATTCTTATCTGATGGTAACCACTATTCAAATCAATCTTGCTAAAATAATGTGCACCCCCCAAACAATCCATCAAGTCCTCTATCCTGGGTATGGGAAATCTGTATTTGATGGTGATCTTGTTTATGGCTCTGGAATCTGTACAAAGTCTCCATGTTCCACCCTTCTTAGGTGCCAACGCTGTAGGTACTACACAAGGACTAATGCTTTTCCTAATTATCCCTTGGTCTAAGAGTTCTTGTATTTGTCTTGCTACCTTTTTGTTTTGTTCAGGGGTCATTTTGTAGGCTGCCTTATTTGGTAAAGAGGCTCTAGGTATGAAATCAATTTGATGGCTAATGGCTCTAGGAGGTGGTAAAGCTGCAGGTGTACCATCACTAATTATTGCTTTGAAGTTGTCAAGGATTTTCTGCACCTCATATGGTATCTCAACTTTCTTTTTTACCTTTTCTTCCTTGGGTTTCACTATGAGTGCAAATCCCACTCCTTCATCTTCTTCTAGTGTTTTGATGAACTCATTCTCATTTACTAACAAGATGTTAGGTACTTTGTTGCTGCTCTTTCCCTCTTCAATAAGGGGTTGAATCTGATAGGTTACTCCATCTTTCTAAAATGAGTAGGAGTTTCTTTCCCCATCATGGTGTGCTTTTTTGTCAAACTGCCATGGTCTACCCAACAACAGGTGGCAAGCATTCATAGGAAGGATGTCACATAGGATCCTATCTACTTATCCCCCAATGTGGAAGTCTACCCAAGCTTGCTCATTTACCAACACATGTTGTCCCTTGTTTAACCATGTGACCTTGTATGGCTCCTTGTGTTGTATCCTAGGTAGTTTCAATTTGCTTACTACTTCCTCTGATATGATGTTATCTATGGATCCTGAATCTATGATCACCTTACACACCTTTCCCATGATTTTACACTTAATCCTGAACAATGCTCTTCTCTATGAGGCCTCTGTACTATGTGGCTTCTTCATTAACACTCTTTTGATCATCAAACACTCACCATCTTCTAAAGCTAGGTGGTTCAATGCTGAATTTTTGGTATTACCTCCATCTTCCTGAACATAGTTTACCCTCTTTTCACCACCATAGGATGAACTAGGCTTCTTTGGGAACCTATAGGCAGGGTGGCCCAACTTTTGGCAGTTATAGCACTTCATGGTTGAGAAGTAGGACCCTCTCCCTGGTCCATTAGATCTACCCCTACTCGAGTTGCTTGATCCCCTACCCCTATAATTGGGTTTGCTCTAAGAATCCCCACTTTGCTCTAGAAGTTTAGACTCTCACTGGGATCGTTGATCTATGCTCCTTCCCTCAAAACTGCCTCTACGGCCTCTACCATCTCTTCCCCCACCTCTTCCTCTATTGTTTTGATCTTGCTTTCTCCTACCTTTCTCTTCCACCTTAAGTGCCAATTGATAACACTTGTGTATTGTTTGTGGGCATAACAAGCTCATCTCTTCCTGGATGTTCCATCTTAACCCATTCAAGTACCTTGCCACTTTTATGCTCTCATCCTCCACTACTCTGGATCTCATGCACAGTTTTTGAAACTCTTCAGTGTAGCTACTGACATCTAGGTCTTTTTGTCTCAAATTTTGTCTTTTCCAGTGAAGTTGTATTTCATAATCTTCAGGAAGGTAGGTTTCTTTGATTTTGGCTACCATTTCTTTCCAGGTGGATATTGGTTGCTTACCTTCTTTCACCCTTTCCTCTTGGATGAACTTCCACCAAGTTAAGGCTGCCCCTCTTAGCCTTGATTTTGCCACCTTAACCTTTTGTGCTTCAGTCACTCCATCACATTCAAAATGATTTTCTAGCCCTTCAATCCACTCTATTAGAGCATCTGGATCCATCTTCGCATTGAAAAGAGCCACTCCCTCTAAGGTTTTACCACTCACAGCTCTCAAGGCTTTTAAGAATGGTTCTTTCTCAATGAGAGGGTCATGCATGGGGACTTCATCCTCTATAACCATCATTTTACCTTGATCTCCAACCTTATCATGGACTTCTTCAGTTTTGACTTCTACTTCAGCTAGTTTCATTGCTAGTTGATCTAATCTTTCTCTGAGTGCCCTATTTTCCTCTTCTTGGTCTTCAACCTTCTTGGCCAATTCTGCATTGGTCACCATGTTTGCCTAATGTTTCTTTCCTCATGAATATTTTGTTGGCTCTGATACCACTATGATAGGGAGATTTCTAGGAGAGTGCTCAAAAGGGCCAATTTGACTCAAAGGCCAATAATAGGAAACAAGGATTTGCAATGACAAGTTTAGTTACACCTGATAGGTCTCTCTACAAGTCTCCACTAACAACCTCCTCTTCTTGGTGATGGCTCACACCCATGCTCTACTTGCTTCAATTAGTCACTCCACTCAACTACTCATACTCAAACCTCTTTTTTTGGCATTCAACATACTATTTCAGAATGTATTAGGAGTCTTCTACATGGACATGAAGGGGCAGCAAAGTTTTATTCAAGGTTTGATGCTCACAATTTGGTTTTAGGCTCATGGCCCTTAGTTACTCAATACTCCAACCAAAGGTCAAAACCCTCAACTGAGGCCATTCTCCATCCAAGTTCCTATTTATCATTTGGTTCAATGTTTTCAAATGTCCTCACAAGGTTTCATGTTCCCCAAACTCCTCCTTTTGATCGGATTTTGAATTTTAGTCAAAAATTGTCAAAAGGGCTACTAGCCCGTGGAGGCCTAATTGGCCTAAATTTGCTCACCCTGCCCAACAATGGGCTTCTCATCCAACAAGCTTGGTTTGGATGATGGTTTAGAGGTATATGCTAACTGATTCACATGGTTTAGGCTACTGCTAGGGCAATATGAGGATTGTCCACCATTTGTGGCCTAATTGTAGGGTTTTGGAGGGTTTTGAAGCTTGTCAACTTAATTTTCTTTGTTGACCACCAATGTGAGTGCCTAAACTTTCTTAGGCCCTTTAAAAAGTCTTACACAAGTGTCCCTTGTCACTGTCACTCAAGCATAATGCCAAACACTTGGCAAGCAACTGAAAAATAAGAGAAATGTCATCGAGTTTGTCAATTTGCTGCCCTTTACCGGTCAGACTGCTGCTGCACTTTTTGGACCCATTTTACAAGAAGTATTAACTTGCATAGAGCCTCAATGAGCTCTTCAAACATTTAAAAAACCTCGTATTACAATGCCTTCATGATTCAAGGGTTGGATTATGCTCTTAAAGCATTCCATGAGCATTTTGTCAAAATACAAATCATAAAAACAGTGAACTCACTGTTTGCTTACAAAAATGATAAAGTTTGATTGGATCAAGCTCAAACAATGAGAAAATGTGATCTTACACACCATTGGCCATACGTCCATACCTCTGTCTCATGTATTTGTTCACTCCAAATTAGACTTTGGGTGCAAAACTTGAGTTTTAAACACACTACTAGCTGAGTAATCAATACTTGCCTAGTATTCACTCAAATCCTTCTTCCAACCACCATTTTGGCTTAAAAAAAAGCATATGAACAATATATACATGAGTGCCAACTTGACTGAATCCATATTGTGGGATCCTAAGCATGGATTAGTCAAGTGGAGTCATTTTGGAGCTTCAGAAGAAACCAATGCCACAATAAACTAAAAAGAATTATACAAGTACTATGTACACTTTACCAAAGGTACAGTATGAATTAAGAAGGTACAATATAAAGCAATGCAGTAAAAGATCAAAAAACCAGTCATAAAGCCATTAATTCATGATTTTATTGAGAAACCTCTTGTTAAACAATCACCAACCTTATTCAAAGAAAAGAGAGGTTTTTTTATAGTCCAACAAGGTGGTTATCAAGCTCAGTATGGCAGGAGGCTTCCATAACCATGTTTTGCAAGAAAAACACAAAAATTTACAATTTTGACAACTTTTTGAGCCAAATGACAATATTTTTTTGCTCAAAAAGGCATTTTTGACAATCTAACCTTGTCAACTTGTCTAATCAACTTAGAAATGCCTAAAAACACCTATCAAACATGTTTCAATTCTTTTGAAAGCATTAGAAGACCTTTTTAGCAATTTTGCACTTTTTGGCCAAAAAATTGTCAACTCAAAGCCTGAAATATAAAATTTGATCTCTTGAGCCCAAAAAGAGATCAAAACCACTACACATGACTCATAACAACCTAAAACAACATTATCAACCTAACACAAGACATTACAAACATGAAAGAATTAAAAACTCAAAAATGGGAGTTTTACTCAACTAGGTGCTCCTGCACCACATCTGCAGCTTAATCCTGCACTATGGGCTTATAGAACAAGTATTAGAACACCTATTGGGGCTACACCTTTTTCTTTTGTGTATGGATCTGAAGAAGTCTTACCTATTGAGGTGGAAATACCATCTTTGAGAGTTTCTTTGCAAGATCTTGTTACTGATGAAGACTACAAAATATCTAGATTGCAAGAACTCGAGTTACTGGATGAACGTCGACAAGTGGCGTTTGATCATCTGAGAGTGTATCAAAAGATAATGTCTAAAGGATATAAAAAGAAGGTTCGACAATGAGAATTTTAGGTTGTTGACCTTTTTTTGAGAGAAAATTCTAAAAATCAACAATTTCATGACAACAAAGGGAAGTTTGAACCCAACTGCCTGGGTCCCTACATCGTTATTGCAGTCTTTGGCTCTGGTGGCTATCAGCTCTCAATAGCGGAAGGAGAACAACTCTATGAACCAATCAACACCATCCACTTGAAAAATTTCTTCACTTAGTATTCTCTGTTCCAACAACCTGTATAGTTGAAAAAGTGCTGAAAAAAAGAAAAAAAATCCTAAAAATCCTAAAATGTCCCGAAAAAAAAGAGAGAGAGAGAAAAAAAAGAATCTTTCCCAAGCAGGTGAAAACCTGGCAAATAGGCGCCTCTTGTACTCAAGCACTCCATCTATCAACGCAACATTGGCATTTCCCGCTTTCCTGCATCTTTGATTTCGCTTGTACATATCTTTTAGTCGCTTTTGTGACATCCTGGTTCTTTTAGAACCCTCATGGCTTGAAACTGATCAATGTCCTAGTCTTAGGGTAATCGACTAAGCATTTTACGTGTCCTAAGTAGTATCAACCAACTCATCATTCTATCAGTGATATCTAGTTGTCCAATCTGAGTCAGTTACCTATCTCCTAACTACTGAATAGTTTTATCACTGAGTAAATAAGCAAAACAACATTACTACAAACAATCACTAAACAATTTGAGATATGCAAGAAATTTTCTTTCTGTGCTGTCTTTTATATTAATTTTCAATTATTATTCCCTCTGAGTAACTCGAGGAAGTCTATCTTGACTAAGAGAAGCAAGGATTGGGGGCATAATATTTTCTTTGTTTTCTGCTTGTAGGAATGATTTCGATGATTTGAAAACATCTAATCAGTTGGGTGTTTGTGATAAGTGCCTTCACAATAAGGTGAAATTGCCACACATACCTCGACTCTGCTTATTTGTATGCTACAAGGAGGTTGGCATCATTTCTTTATTTGTTTTGAGGGAATTTCTTTAAATGTGCAATCCAGATGCATGCGCAATCTGTCCAAGGATATGGACGAAAAAAAAGTCATTGCAGACAAGATAATTAATATTGCACATGAAAAGGAAGGAACTGTATTCTGGCTGCTATGTTTGTGAATGCTCAGTGATGAAAATTAAGCATTTCAAATCCAGTGACTAGTTTTAAGTTGCATTCATTCTGCATTTTGTACATTTCAAGTGATTTCTGCATGATAACAATGATCTCTTTATCTTCTGAATGAGAGTTTGAAGTATCATCATTTCTCAGTTAAGTGGTCTCTTTTTCATCATTTCTCCAATAGAGTACTTGTGTATTGAGATGTTAGCTACATACATAAGCATCTTATATAGATCCACATATTTCATTATACACATTCATTTTCATTCACATTATTGCATAAAAAAAAGGAAAAAATTTGCATTACTAGTTACTCATTTTCATCATTTATTTGCATATGAAAAGAAACAAAAACAAACATCCATATTCATCTGCATTACATACATCCATACTGAACAAATATGCATACATATAGAATAAAACATATAGAAAAACATCTCATAATCAATCAACAAAAGTATGATGAAATCAATCAAGATCTCGTATATATCATCATAAATATCTCGGAGTACAAATAAAAGTCTCAGGCTACAAATGATATCAACTGTCATCTACAATCTCCCATCGGATCAAGAATCGTATAGGCTACAAAAAATGGGGTATATAACAAAATCTATGAGCTATAAAAATCTAGCTCTCTGCCTCTTCTTCATTGCCAGGTGGTGGAGGAGGTGGAGCCTGCTGACCAACATCCTGCCTAGGTGCCTGAGCTCCCTCAGATTGTGCCATATACTGAGAATATGGGACAACCTGCTGTGCTACATAAACTGCTATGCTATAATTTGGAACATAGTAAGCCATCCAACTCGTCTAGTGCAAAACCTCCTATTGAAGAGCATCTCGCTCTGCCCTGACCTTAGCCAGCTGTCTATCTCACTCTGTCCTGACCTCAGCTAGTTGTTGATCTCTCTCTGCCCTCATCTTAGCAAGATGATGCTTGCACTCAGCTCTAACCTCTGTCAACTGTCGGTCGCACTCTGCAAGCTGTGTTTGAGCCACTATCAACTGTGACTGCAAACCTACTAATCTTGATCTCATAGACTGTGTTGCATCAGCTGCCCCTGCTCCCTCACAGGCTCTCCACCTTCATCTTCTCCTCCACCTCCATTGTCGCACCTGTCTAGGAACTGCTCGCTCCTCCTCTCCTCCACCCTCCGCTGCCCTGACACCACTAGTCCCAACAACAATAGCTCCAAGGGATCCACCCTCCCCTCTTTGCTGTTGTCTCCCCCTAGCTGGTACTCTGCTACTGCTAGCACCAGGATCACCACCTGCCCGCCTAGGACCTATCGCTCTCCATCCCTGTGCCTGTGCCTGTGCAGGGTCCTCATCCTTAGTCTCCTCTATGAGAGGTACATGCTTAGCTGGATCCATAAATCTAGGAAAGGGATGACTCTAAAACCAATCTCTATACTGGGGCAATACCCTCGCATCTGCAATATCCTCCAGATAGTCCCATCGAAGTCGTTGCAATCCGAAAAGTGCCTGCATGCTCAACGCGTATGACAACCAAGGGGCCCATCCTCATCTCTCCTCGTCCCCATAACGAGCATAGGCTATGAACTCTTGTGAAATCCCCTGAGGCCTACCATATTGCCTCATAACCTGAGATACAACAAATTGCTCAATAAAGGTAACAGATCTACTGATAAGAGGATGAGTCATGAACATATCTCTCCCCTGAGTTCTCTAGTCATCCCACAACTTTAGACCCCTGTATAGTCTCCATACAACAATGATCAGATCATCAATCTATCATCACCAATACTTTGTCTTGCCCAGATGGGGCTGAGTAACATATCCAGAATATCTATAAACAATCGACTGTTGTGGATCTCTGGCATCATCCACAATAGGTCTACAAATTGGGATATGCTCCCAGGCCCAAATCTGCAGAACCAACACTCCTGTTGCCATGCTCTTCCCATCTCTGTATGCAATCTCATGCATCTCGCAATACATGTGGGCTAACAAACATGATCCCCACCCTAATCTCTCAGGATGAATCAATAGTCTCTCCAGCATCCTAGCCCAGCCACATAAGAAGCCCTGTTGTCGCCTGTCTGGCATAACGAAACAACCAATGAACCCTGCTAATACACATGCCAACAAAAACTGCTCATTGTATCTAGCCATCATATCATCCCAACTGATAGCCCGCGTAATGTTGTCCTCGTCATGAAAAATGCGTCTCAAGTCTAAGATACCAGGACGCTGAGCAGAATCATAGTCAACCTTATCTCCAACAAATGGAATCCTCAAAATCCTATAAAAATCCTCTAGAGTAATAGTCATCTCTCCTACTGGTAGATGAAAGGTGTTATGCTCTGAATGGAACCGCTCGACAAGTGCAGTAAGCATCCCGTGATTCACATGGATATCAAGCATCTATAAAAGGTGAGTAAAGCCGCACAATCAATATGTGCTCTATCTATATTAGATAACTCGTGAACTAGCCTCATTGTAGGAGGATAGACACACCAAAATAGGACATGTGGCAATCGAACCTACAAGAATAAAACAATAGAGCATCAGAGAGTCATTCAAATTTCACTACAAAACAAGTTAACCATCATGCAACTCCAAATACGCAAAATGCTAAATCAAATTTTCATGTTTTGACCCTTAAAAATGCTCATTGTTTTTCATATGACATTTCACAGAGTAAGCAGAAACTCGTACGAGTCAGGAATTCATGTAGCATGATAAAAGACTACGATACGATAAAACACATGCATTCGCACGATAAAATGGTCTTTCAAGCAAACTCTCGTATGATACATGGGATGACCCCAGATGAAAAAACATATGGCATAATACGACAAACCACAAAAGAACAATTTGTCGTATGAGAGACAGTATCGTCTCGCATGAAAAAACGACATTGCATGGTTTTGAATGACATGAAAAAGCAAAAAAATTCAATCAAAATTGAAAATTGATGAAATGCAAAGGCTTAGAATTAGTCACTTACCGCTGGCTTGTAGTTCCGCGGTCGATTATGACGTCTCTGGCACTCGAATCGATGCTCCTGGATTGGAATGACCATTTTTTCTTCGTAGAAGGCTTTTCAAATTTCAAACTTGGAGAGGTTAAAATGAATTGAAAATGACACTTGGACCCCTTATATAGCTAAAAACCTAATTTTATAACTTGCTCCGATGGACATGAAAATTGTACCCTTAGCTAATTTTCCCTTCCTTATTCCATTTTCAAGATCGAAATCCGAGATCATTCTTCTAGTCAATTTCGCACAACTACGACCACTTAGCACTTTCATCACATTCTCATTCTTTTATTCGATTTGCACTCAATTTCACATCAATCATCGCTAAATTTTCAAATGATCCTCTGATTCAATCTTTGTGCTCAAATAATTATCATCACCAACAATTGCCTAAAATCATGTACCCTCGCTATCTTTTGATTTCGCTCCCGATGGGGAATACTCATGACCTCATGACCTCACATCTCCAATGTCGAGAAATTTTTCAAATATTCATCAAATGTCGCGCAAAAATCTTTTCAACTAAAGAAAATTAAACAAATTCTTATCACTAGGGGCATCTTAGCTTCATTGTTCCATATCAAGTTGAGATTTCTCGATCATCTGAATCGAATTAATCGCTAGGGGCATCAGTTTCATCGCTTCAAATCAAGCTGATATTGCCTTCATCTGAATCAGTCTCTTAACGTTAATCAATTTCATCAATTTTCATCAAGTTGATTATTCATTTAAACTCAATCAAAAGTTTAAAGAGTATCTTTGATCACACACTCAATCTAAGCAGGTGTTCATTTTTATTAGATCAAATCAAGCTGAATATTTTATCTTTGCTCATCGTGTCTTGATCCATCAAGTTCCGCTCACTGTGTCTAGTTCAATCAAGTTCTAGATCAGTAAGATCCGCTTCTTGATCAATCAAGTTCACTTTCGGTATATTTGCTCTTCATCGGTCCTAGTTCAATCAAGTTCAGGATCGGTATCGCTTTAATCAACTCTGTTCAGTTTCATCACTTCAAAATAAGCTAAACACCTCTTTCTTCATCTGGTTCATGATCAATCAAGTTTGGAACTGGTATCTCCTATACATCAACTATTCTTTGAACCAACGCACTGCTCGCACATTAATTCAAAGAGGGGCAAATGTAATACCCTAAAAATGGTCACCTAAACCATGGGCCCCTAATCTCGACAACATTACCAAGGTCCTAACCAAAGGCAATTAAATCAACTTTGAACACACAATTAATTAATTCTTCAATCATCAAATGTCACATGGCAAGTGAATTATTCTATATTAATTAAATATTTATTTAATTAATTAAATCATTCCAAGAAAATCATTCTGATCAGTTATCCTATTTAATTTATTAAATATCTTAGCATATTTAATTAATTAATAAATTTGCCATTTTCATCATAAAAAAAGAATTAATTTATTACAAAAGAGGAATCAATATGCAAAGCAAGAGTAAAATTGAAAATAAAATAAAAGAATTGAATTGAGAGAGAAATCAAACTTGAGATATTATTTTTTCTTCTAAATTGAGATAACTTGAAATTAGAAAAACAATTAAAATGAATTATTAATCATTCTCTAAAATTGGAACTCAAAGATTTTGAGAAAAGAAATTCAGTGGCATTGAAAAGACTTTTTTCTTGAATAAATCAAAGAAATCACATGGAATCACCTATTTTTATCTCAAGTGCATGGAATTAATTGAATTTTATCTCCAATGCAAACTCAAACTTATAATTTGAATGCATTTCAATCAAACTATAATTGGAATCTATCTCAAGATTAACTTAATCTGATTTCTCAATTATTTCATTTATCCTAAATTGTGCTTTTTCTTGAATAATCTCTACCGCTCGTTGCTAATTGATCTTGACCGTTGGTCTCTCTTGTGATTCTCTATAAATTCAGCCTTCATCTCTCATTCAAAACACCCTGGAGATTTATTATTATTATACAATTTTTTCTATGGAGTCATTGAAGATATTGTGCTTGATTTTTGAGATTATTTCATCTTAGTTTAGTTTTTTTTGCATATTTAGTTCAATTATGATTGCTTGAATTCATTTAGCTTACTATTCATCCATCTAGCATAATCTTGCATCCATTTAGCTTAATACATGGTGCAGGAGCACCTCATCAACAAGCTATTCATGACCCAAAGGATGAAGACTAGGATCATTAGGGTGTCTTTAGAGTGTGTTGTGTTTCATGTATGCAAATAAACCCCACCATGTAAGCCCATGTCACCAAATAGGCAATTTGATAAGCCAATTTGGACAATGTGGCCAATAGGGGTAGTAGATGGTTTAGATTTTTGTTTGATAGGTTTTTAGACATGTTTCATGTGTTTTTGTTGATCCATGTATGTGGATTCCAACCTTAGGGAGTATGACAACTTTTTGTGCAAAAATGCAACTTTTGAGTGCAAAAGTGCAACTTTTTGAAAATTGGTTGGGGGAAGCCTTTCAACGGCTCCAAAATACTCCAAGTTTGGTGGGAAACCATTGGAGAGTTTTATAAGCCTCTTGGACATGATTCCCAAGGTTGTTGATGTTGTAATTGGAGTTTGTGAAGCAATAAAACACAAAATACTACAGTTTTCCCATAAATTCTGAGTTTGCAGGAGTTGCACGTGCTTGCACGGATTGATTTGAGTCCCACCATCCATGGAGTAGATAAAGAGATGAAATATATTTCTTTTGGTGGAGGTCTGAGGTCTTAATCATTTTGGAGCAGAGAGAACCCTCCATTCTTCTGATTGTAACCTGGAAATTGAGGGTTTGGAGAAGGTTTTGAACAAAAGTGGCCTTATCTTGCACTCCAGTCCATTATAAGACTCTTCCTTTGGAGGGATGTAGGATAAGACACTGTAATTTAGTGTTTTCATGTTTTATTGCAGGGGAAATTTTTTTGTGTGGAGAAACGAGCAAGATTAGGTAGGCATCTCTATGTGACTACCTAGGACAAGATTTAGGACAGTCATCATAAGTTGTCATAGCGGTGGATTCTAGGCATTAACCTTGGAATTAGAGGTTTCTCACTATCTGCCACATTCCCATAAATTTTATTTTTCATTTGGTGTACCGGTAAAGGTAGTTGCTTTGGAAAATAGGGCTAATTGCCCCTATTAGGTCTCTTAACCTCTAAAGGGGACGAACCTTGTAATTACAGATCTGGCCAAACAATTTTGTGGATCAACACAACTTCCAAAAGGGTGTTTGAAATAGTAATTTTTTTGTATTGGTTTGTGGAACATTTTGAAGTTAAGGTCCATTCTATCACCAAATAGGGCTACAAGTCGAGGGGGTAGGTTTACAAAGGAGGTATAAGGAATTGATGCCCAAAACCAAAACTGGTGTTTAAAATATCTCTTATATGTAATGAATGGATCATATCCAAAATCCCAAAGAGTAGGAGTTATCGGTAAGGCTTGTTTGTGAAAGTAAGGCCTTTTACTCATCTTGAGTAGGCCCAAGCCTAGTGAGTGTGTGTGTAGTTTCATCCAAGGTGTGGAGTCCTTCCTTGCAAGACCCTTGTAGTCATTTGAGAGGTCACCGGTCTAACCTTGTTTGGGCTTGTCCTTAGGTGTGTGGGCAGGGCTCTACATCAATATCATGCTAATATAGATTAAATCCTTCGTCTTGGTGTAGTCTAGTCACTAGTATTGCTTATACAAATATGAGAGAAAGTCTATACTCGTATCTTTTAGAAGGGAATTGGTCTATTTATGATGGTTTTATTATTCATGCTTATATTTGTCTAACCATACATGTAATGAACTAATTGAAGTGTTGTGTCTTACAGCTTGCAAATACTTATTCCACTTTTCACACACACAACATGTATGTATATATATATATATATATATATATATATATACATATGTCTATGTATGTATATATAGATATAGATCTATATATACATATATATACATATATATACATATATATACATATACATTTACATATATATATACATATATACATATATACATATATACATATATATACATATATACATATATATTCATATATATACATATGTATATATATACATACATATATATATACACACACACACACACACATATGTACATATATATATACATATATGTATATGTACATATATATGTACATATACATATATGTACATATATGTATATGTATGAATGCTTATAAAATGAATGCATATGATGCAATATGTTTATGTGATGATCTATGCTATGCGATGTGATAATTTTATATATATATATATGTGTGTGTGTGTGTATATATATATATATAAAATTATCACATCGCATAGCATAGATCATCACATAAACATATTGCATCATATGCATTCATTTTATAAGCATTCATACATTGCATCATCACATCATAACACATATAAAAACATCATAGAGTAAATTCATCACATAGAAACACATGCATATAACGACCACAAGGATGGATCTATATATATATGTGTATATACATGTATATACATATATATATGTACATATACATATACATGTACATGTATATGTATACATATACATATACATATATACATATATATACATACATATATATATATATATATATATATATATACGTACATATACATATACATATACATATACATATATACACACATACATATATATACATATACACATATACACATATATATACATATATACACACATATATATGTATATATGTATATGTGTATATGTATATATACACATACATATATATGTATATGTATATGTGTATATGTATATATACACATACATATATATGTATATGTATATGTATATGTGATGGGATTTACCTAGTTTTCTCAACACTTCACCTAGCTGGTGTTGCTCAATTGCACCAACTCATTAGGCCTAGTTTCTCTCTAGACCTTCAAGTCCTTCTCAATCTCTTCTAGGGCTTGATTCTTGTTCTTTCTAAGGTGTTTGCTTCAAGTGTTTTGGCTAGGAACCCTACCAATTCATAGTGCTTCTCAGGTGCTCAATTATGGCTTCTTGGCTTCAAGTTGTAAAATGACCTCCTATCATTGTAAGATTTTGTAGAGGTGTGGAGGTGTCTACTAACATGTTTTGTATGCATTTGAGGTCCATTAGTGGCTTGTAATCATTAGGTTTCTTACCGATTTCAAAATCTTGCCTAGAAAAGGGCTACAAGGAATTAGCCCTAATTAGGCCTCCAAATCCGGTTTTCTAGGGCTTGAAGGAAAAAGATTCAAAGGACCCCCAAATAAGTTTTCATTTTATTCAAAGATACACCTATCCCTAAAGGATTTTTGTGGTTTTGGCCCCTGGTTTCACCCTACAATGTATGAACCCCAAAATGAGGGTTTTGAAGGGTTTACAAGGCCTTTAACTGACAGTGAATGAACAAGTTGGGGTTTTGGTATCAAAAGGATTTGTCAAATCTTCTACCTGCATGGAAAAGTCTTCCCCAAATCCATGAACCCCTCCAAACTTTTAATTGGTGATTTGGCACACACCCCTGCACTTAGCACTTCATTTTCACCTTATCTCCTCTAGCCGGGTTGCTCTTGGACTCGCCTAGAATAAGGTGACAGTCATAATTAAACTCCTCTTCAACACTGGAACCTACATATGTACACTATATAGAGGGTTTCCCATCATGTCCCAACAAATTCGTAATGGCAGCACATGTGGAACCCATGGGGCAACCATATTTACAAGAAAATTTCTATTTACAAGCCAAAACTGGCTGTTTGCAAAATTGAACAAGAAAACACCAATGAATAGTATTTACAAGACTCTAAATTGAACCAAAAAATAAATAACACATAGGAGTAACTCAATCCATTGCTGGATCAATGGATTCAATCCATATTCAATTGCAAAATAAGTAAAATCAAGTCAAAATGTTACCAACAAGATTGAAAATGAGTAGTTTCAGTTGTCGAACTTACATCACACACTTCTCCAACCCTGGTAAATGTGAAAGAGAGGGTATATCTAGGTTTCCCACATGTGGAGTCCTCCTAGGGCATTAAACAATCCCTAACTCCAACGCTAACCAATTCAGGACAAAAGTTGTCATGACAACTTTTTGCAACTTTGCAACTTTTGCATTTTGGTCTTTCCAACCTACAAGACCTATTCCAAGTCATCACAAATGACTTTTAAAACTTTCCTAATACCAATTTAGCCCTCCCTAATGCCTGTACCAAGTTTTGACACTTTTGACCATCAAAAAGGTCAATTGGTTACTCAAACCCACTATTTACACAAAAATGCAAACCTA
Organism: Cryptomeria japonica; assembly: GCF_030272615.1. Classification (NCBI taxonomy): domain Eukaryota; kingdom Viridiplantae; phylum Streptophyta; class Pinopsida; order Cupressales; family Cupressaceae; genus Cryptomeria; species Cryptomeria japonica. The sequence continues at coordinate 479,911,167 of NC_081414.1, read as the reverse complement.
AGAAGAATGAACTCAACCTAGGCCTACATTGACACAAAAACTAACTCTTGGACCCTCCTAGAGTCCTTATTCACTAGTTACTTGGCTAGGGTTAGTACAAGCCAAAATTGTGAAAGCTAATTTGCCTAATTCTTAGGTGCTCCTGCACCATTCTCCCAAACAAAAGAAGATCATGTCACCTCTTTGGGAATCATATTCTGATCAATCTCAAGCTTCTTAAACTCTGTCTCCATCACCCATGTAGCTTCAACATCATCCATACCCTACCATTTGATTAGGCGCTCCCAATGGACTTGATGCCTTGTCTTCTTGGCGATCCTTGGACTCAACACCTTCTCGACCTTTGGATTTGGTTTGGCTAGTAACTGAAGGTTGTTCACATCAACTGAAACCTTTGAGTGATTGCAATCTGAACCTTGAATTGGTCCCTTGTATGCAACTAAGTCTGCTATATTGAAAACCGGTGACAAGCCTATGTCACTAGGTATATCCACCTTGTAGGCATTTTCTCCATACTTGGCTAGAATGGCACATGGACCTATCCTCCTCATTTGTAACTTATTTGGCACTCCTTGCTGTAGCCTTGCTTTGTTCAAGTGCACCATGACAAGATCCCCCACTTGAAATTGTAGGTTCTTCCTCTTTTCATCAACTTTTTGTTTGAGTTTGATTGTGTTTCAATGTTTGTTTAACTGAATCATGGACCTCCTTCATTGATTGAGCAAAGTCCTCTACATATCCACTTCTTTCTGTTGCACTTCCTAAGTCTCTCAACTCCAAAATGGCTCTTGGGTGCACACCATAGACCACTTCAAAAGGGATCTTGCCAGTAGTCCTATTTATGGTGTAATTGTATGCATATTCACCTTGTGAGAGTACTTGATCCCATGTTTGACCATATTCCTTAGTAAGGCACCTTAACAAGTTTCCCAAGCTTCTATTAACCACTTCGGTCTGCCCATCTATTTGAGGATGGTAGGCTGATCCAAAAGAAAGGTTGATGCCAAGCTTTTTCCATAGTGTCTTCCAAAAATGACTCATGAACTTTGAGTCCCTATCTGAAACAATGCTCATGGGTAAACCATGTATCCTCACCACCTCTTTGAAAAACAATTGAGCAATTTGGCATGCATCATGAGTAGTCTTGCAAGGCACAAAGTGAGCCATTTTGATAAATCTATCCACAATGACATAAATGATGTCATATCCCTTCTTTGTCCTTGGTAAACCTACTACAAAGTCCATGCTAATGCATTGCCAAGGTCTATTTGGTATGGGAAGAGGTTGGTATAAACCAAAATTTGTAGAAGTACCCTTGGCCTTTTGGCAAACTATGCAAGTCTCCACATATTTCTTCACATCTTGATTCATCCTTGACCAATAATATATCTTTGAACCAACTCTTGAGTCTTATTGACTCCAAAATGTCCACTAAGGCATTATGCTTCTCTTGAATAAGGTTTTCTCTCATTGATCCTCTAGGCACACAAAGTTGCCCACCTTTGAACAATAGTTTATTTTGAAAAGTAAAATCAGAATACTCACTATGGAAGTGATTTTGGTACTCCTTACACACCTTGTAGGCATTTGAGAAGTCTTCATCCTCCAGGTACAAGTCTCTAAAACTGTCCACACCTATGCTTCTCAATTGGATTTCTTGGATTGTCAAAAGTCTTCTACTCAATGCATCAGCTACCCAGTTTAACTGCCCTTTCTTGTGCTTAATGGTGAATGTATAGGTCTGCATATACTCCACCCATTTCATGTGTTTATGATTGAGTTTATCTTGTGAGTTTAGGAAACTCAAGGCTTGGTTGTCCGTATAGACCACAAATTCTTTGGGGAGGAGATAGTGTCTCCACTTCCTCAATGTCTGCAATAAAGCATACAACTCAAGATCATAAGAGGAGTACTTCCTCTTGGCATCACTTAGCTTCTCACTATGGAAAGCTACTTGTCTTTCTTCTTGGCTTAGGATAGTACCTACTGCAACATTGTTTGCATCACATTCTACAATGAAAAGTTTCTCAAAACAAGGCAACACTGGCACCGGTTGGGTAGCTATATTCTCCTTCAAGGTTTCAAAACCCTTGTTTGCTACTTCACCCCACTGAAAATTTTCTTTTACTCCACCTCTAATGGTGTCTAACATTGGTGCACATATAGAACTAAACAACCTAATGAACTTCTTGTAGTACTGAGCTAGTCCATGGAAGCTTCTCACCTTTGTTGTTGTCTTAGGAGTAGGCCAATTTACAATGGATTCAGCTTTGCTTGGATCCATCTTGAGGTTTCCTTGAGACAAAACAAACCCAAGGTAAACCAACACCTTCTTGAAAAACTCACACTTATCCAAATTCATGGTTATCTTTTCATCATACAATCTTTGTAATACATCTTGCAAATGATTAATGTGATATGCCGTATCTTTACTAAAAATGAGAATATCATCAAGATATACTACTACAAATTTACCTATGAAGTCCTTCATCACCTCATTCATGAGTCTCATGAAGGTGCTTGGAGCATTGGATAAGCCAAATGGCATTACAAGCCACTCATAAAGACCCTCAGTAGTCTTAAATGCAGTTTTCCATTCACCCTCCTTAATCCTAATTTGATGATAGCCACTCTTAAGGTCAATCTTGGTAAAGTACTTGGCTTCCCCTAAACAATCCATTAGGAATTATATTCTAGGATTAGGGAACCTATATCTGATGGTGATCCTATTTATGGCTCTAGAATCAGTACACAATCTCCAAGTACCACCTTTCTTTGGTGCTAACACGGTAGGGACAACACAATGGCTAATACTTTTCCTAATTAGGCCTTGGTCTAAGAGCTCTTAGATTTGCCTGGCAATTTCAACATTTTGTTGAGTAGTCATTTTATAGGCTGCCTTATTAGGAAATGATTCTCTGGGAATGAAGTCTATTTGATGTCTTATGGCTCTTTTAGGAGGTAAGGTGGCTGGCTGTCCTTCACTTACTATGCCTTTGAATTTCTTCAACAAATCTTGCACCTCTAATGGCAAATCTTGCTGCTCTTTCTTGTCTTCTTCTTTGGGCTTCATCACAAGTGCAAACCCTATACCTTCAGCTTCCTCAAGTGTATTTAAGAACTATTTTTCACTCACCAAAAGAACATTAGGATCTACTGCCCTCTTTTCTCCTTCCTCAAGGATAGACTGAATCTTGAATGTGACTCCATCTTTCTTGAATGAGTATGCATTCTTGGCTCCATCATGGATAGCTTGTCTATCAAATTGTCATGATATTGCTAATAGAAGATGACATGCATCCATGGGTAGGACATCACATAATACCTTGTCCTTATACCTTCCAATGGTAAAACCCACCCATGCTTTCTCATTAACTAGGACATATTGGCCTTTGTTAAACCAAGTGACTCTATAGGGTTTGTTGTGAGGTATCGTTTGCAATTTGAGCTTTCTCACTGCCTCTTCTGACACAATGTTGTCTTTAGAACCTAAATCAATGATCACCTTGCACACTTTGTCCATAATATTGCATTTGATCCTAAATAAGGACCTTCTTTGGCTTGGCTCTTCTCTGACCGGTTCTTCGATCATTGTTCATCTTATCATCAAGTTGTCACCTAACTTTGACTCTAAGGCAACTTCTAAAGTCTTGCTGCTT
>NC_081414.1:479782508-479902508 GCF_030272615.1 Cryptomeria japonica | reverse complement strand
GGAAGGATATTGTCATGATGGTAAGTAAAAATGCTTTTGTACGAAGTGGAATCAGGACCAATGATACATATCATTTCTGTAGGAGTGATCTCATATGAGGGAACCAAAATATTATCCACCAATAACTCATAGCAAGTCTCGTTTTGAGGTATGTCAATCAAAGAAGCAATAGTAGCCATTTCATTGATGGCTTGATTATTATCCCTTTGAATTTGATCAAAGACTATCTGTGTGAAATATTGTTTGAAATCACCCACCATTTTATTGTATGGCATTTTAATTTTCATCTTTAGTCTGTTACTCATCATTTGCTTGGAAAATCACAAGTTGAGAGTCCCCAAAAACATGAAGTTCCTATATCTTCCATTGATCCGTGATTCATAGGCCTATTGTTAATGATTCATATTATGCTATCTTGTTTGTGCATGGGAATGATAATCGATATGACTTAGGAATGGAATCTCCTTGAGGTGTGATAAAGAGGATACCAACTCCTGCACCATGTTGTGTGTACTAACCATCAAAATATAACTACCAAGGCTTTGAATTTTGTCACCATGAAGATAGATTCAACTAAGAATTATGAAATAATAGGAGTGTCATCGATCATAGGTGCATCTGCTCTTTGATATACAATGACTTGTCCCTTTATGGCTTTTCTATCAATGCATTCAATATCAAACTCACTCAACATCATGACCCATTTAGTCAGTCTTCCTATAAGTGTTTCTTTGTTGATAAGGTATTTGAGTGGATCTACTCTTGCAATGAGCTTTGTCTCATGAGTTAGCATGTAATGACGCAATTTATGTGAAGCAAAAACTACAACAAGACACGTGCACTCAATTGAAGTGTAATTAAGCTTGTACCCAACCAATGTGCGACTTATGTAATATATAACTCACTCTTTAGCCTCATGATCTTGTTTCACTAAGAATGCCCCTAGTGTTATCTATGTACCTGATATGTAGAGCAATAGGGGTTTTTGTTGAATAGGTGACATCAATAGTGGTGGATTTGAAAGATAGTCTTTGAGAATTTGAAAGGCCTGTTGACACTTATCATCACATTTTAACTTGATATTATTGTGAAGTATATGTTGAAAAGGATGACATTTATCTGCAAGCTATGCTATGAATCTGCGTATTGATTGAAGTCTTCCTTGTAGAGATAAAAGTTGGTTGATATTCTTCAAAGGTGGCATTTCCAATATGGCTTTAACTTTCGCTAGATCTACTTCAATTCCCCTTTATGAGACAATTTATCCAAGGATTTTTCTGGAGGTCACCCCAAAGACACACTTCTTAGGATTTAGTCTAACTTTTTACTTTTCCAAATGATAAAAAACTACTAATTAAATGTCCAAATGTGCTTCTCTTGTAGCTGATTTGCTGAAAAGGTCATCGACAGTCTTCCATAGTGACATGCACACGATCATGAAAGATGGCTATCATTGCTCTTTGATATGTTGCACTTGCATTCTTTAATTTGAAAGGCATTGAATTCCAACAAAAGGTACCCCAAGGGCATGTAAATGTTGTTTGATGTTGATCTTTAGGTGCAATTTTGATCTGATTATACCCAAAGAATCCATCCATTAATGATAACATTGCATGAGTAGCTGTGAGATCCACTATTAAATCAATGTCTAGCAATGGAAAGTCATCTTTGTGATAAGCCTTATTGATATCTTTGAAGTCTATGCATATTTTGATGCTATGATCTGGTTTGCTGACTGGTACTAAATTAGAGATCTAGTCAAGGTAGTCGATCAGTCTGATGAAGCCAACGTCCAATAATTTTTTCAAGTTCCAATTTTACTAGTAGTGCCACCTGTAGATGCATCTTGCGAAGTTTCTATTTTATCAGTTTAGCACTTGGAGTAACTGTCAAGTGATGCATAACTAGATCAAGAACCAACCTTGGCATATCAACATATGACCATGCAAAGTTTCTTTATCGCTTTGTGAAGAATGTGATGAACTTTGGTCTCTCTTTTCTTGTCAAAGACGTGCCAAGAAGATATTGTGTGATGTCTCTGTTGTCCCAATATTTTTCTTGATGGATTCCCCAATCAATATTTATGATTTTTCTTCATATGATGTCATGGGAAGAGTGCCAAACCTTCCATCCTTAGGAGCCTCTGAGAGGATTTCACCTTTGGACACGTCCTTTATTTTTACTTTTTTCGGGTCAGACAACACGACAATGTGGTTTTCACCATAAGACCCATGATTTGTTTTTATTTTTATACTTTTTCAATTGGAAGGTTTGGCACCCTCACCAAAATATGCCATGCTATCGAGTTCTATGATGTATCCTACTTTGTGGTCCACAAGTGGAAGATCATCTCGTATACCATGGTAGTCAATAAAGGCCTTATCATTTTCAAATGTGCAAAGTCATAGAGGTCCTTGTTGGTCCCATTCAATGTGTTGTGGATGAGAAAGGGGAAGGCCATTGGCATGCTCAAAGTCAACTGAAGTGAGGGTAAAGACACAAGTCCTTGGGTATCTTAGTGAAATTGTTAGTGTCATCGCTTGTACGCTCCTCATCAGTCTTGATTGTAAATGAATCCAAATCAACATCACCACTCAACATTGAGAGTCTTTACTCTTTGAAGTTTTGACCTAGAGCCTCGAGACATAAAAGGCTTGGGATCCAAAAATGTTTTTATCCAAGGTTCTTGTTGGCAATATACTAGATTTGGTTAAGTGTTTTCATTGATGTCAAAACTATATCTTAGTTGGAGGCTATCTCGGTTGGATCTATCCCGGTGAGTCTTGGTGATCATCTTGGTTTTGGCTATGATTTTGATCTGGTATGATCAAATCTCTGGAATCGGTTTTGGATGCTTACTCTGGATGGTTATCTATTTTTCATATTCTATTGGTTCATGTTTTGGTGCTCCGATAACTATCTCTTATGTTCCCGATTGGCATTTCTTGGTACTGGTTAGCTTTATCGGTAAGTGATATTTGATGTTTTGGTCAGACGATTTTGGTCCGGCTTATGGAATCAATTTCTATCATGCTGAAGGTGCTTATTGATCATATTCTAAGTGTTTGGCAACTTTGCATTGGCTGGCGTGTTGTTATGGTGGTCCTATTTGGATCCAGTTAGATTTTCTATGTTACTTCACTAAGGGTTTCTACCGGTTGGTGAAGCGTGTTGGATTTTTAGCGGAATTTCTGACAGATTGAATTGTTTGGTTAATTGATTTAGGTCCATGGTCCATGCTATATAATGCAAATTATAATATTGGTCTGGTGATACTGTGTAATGTAATATTTGTAATTATGGGTTTATGGGTTTAGGGTTTAGCCGACCTTTTCAATAAGGTTAATGATCTGTATTAATAGGTGACTTATTTATGTAATCTGGATATGGATGGGATTGATGGTTATGTCATCATTATTAGAGGAAGGTTTATGTATGAACAAGTCATATATCATTTGGTGAAGGTTTTTGTATTGTAGTGCAGACATCTATGCTTAACCAGAATTGTATCAAGCATTAGGAGATGCTAATTTCACAGTTCATTCTTTCTGGATTGTAGTCCAATGTTTTGTAAGTTAGTGAGACTTGTTTTCGTGTTGAGCAGTGAGCTCTAGGCGATTGGCTTGATTGCAAGTGCATTCCCAATTTTAATTTCACTTACTGCTGCATAAGTATTATCTGATTATGGGTAGGGTTTCCCACCGCGGTTTTTCCCTTTGCCGGGTTTTCCTCATCAAAATATTGGTATTGTGTGTATTGTGCTTTCATGTTCTATCCTTAATTGTGTTGGTTTCTTTGTGCTCTGGTTTAATAGTTTTGATATGCATAAATTCTGATTTTTGATGGTAAACTGATTCACCCCCCCTCTCAGTTTACTCTCGATATCAGATCTGTCTAACAATTGGTATTAGAGCGAGGTCCTCTCTACAAAAGATTAACCACTTGAGGAGATCTAATGGAAATTTCATCTAGTTCTACATTCAATCCCTATCAGAAGGAGAGTCTTAGATTTGATGGTACAAATTACAAAATATGGAAGGAGTGAATGAAGATTCATCTTAGATGTCTTGGAGCTGAAGTTTGGGAGATAGTGGAGAAAGGGTATATACCTCATGATACTAATTGTGGAACACCGACACCTACCGATGAACATAAGAAATATGAAAATGATGTTAGAGAAAAAGAAGCATTGTTAAGTGCCCTATCTGATGAAAAGCTATTGAATATCATAGAGTTGGAGAATGCAAAGTTGATCTAGACAAAGCTTGAAACTCTTTATGAAGGCGACCATGCTGTGAAAATTGAAAAAATTGAAGGTTTCTGGGTAAGGTATGAAACTTTGAAGATGGAAGAAGATGAGAAGATAAGTTCTTTCATGGGTAGAGTAAATGAGATTGTTATGGGAATCAAATGCTATGGCAGATTAGTTAGTGAGGATGAGATTGTGTCAAAGGTTTGAAGAGTTCTACCTTCGGCTTATAAGATGAAGGATATTGAAATCAATGAACTCCAAATAATATCAAGTACCCATGTTTCCAGAGATAAATTTCTTGGGAAATTGACTTCTTTTGAGCTTGAGGAACTTGGAGATCAGAGTGCTGCTAAAATTGAAACTGCATTTAAAGCATCTGCCTCCCATAAGAAAAAGATAGATTGGAAGTAGATGTATGCTAAAGATTTGGAGGACATTGAAAGAGAATAAAGAGAACTTGAAGAGCTAGAAGCCTTGATTGCTAGAAGAATTCCTAAAGGACCAACTAGAAGTAAGTATGAAGGAAAAGTCCCCTTTAAATGTTTTTCATGCAATAAGATTGGTCATTTTGCTTCTAGATGCCCTAAAAGAGCTGCTAGGAATCATGAAAGATTTGTGAAGAGTTATAAACCTAATCCGAAATATTAGAACAAACCTAGACTCATAAGGAATAAAGATAAATCATGCTATTATGCTGGTGATGATATTTTTGGTATTACTGATGATGATGGATTCGACAATGGAAGCTTGGGTAAGGATTGGGTTTTTATTGCTATCAAGGATGATTCTCCAGAACCTGTCATTGAAGCAACTCAAACTGAAGAGAAGGCTTTAGCTGCTAAAATTGAAGAAAAGGATGAATGGGTTATAGACAGTGGATGCTCACATCACATGACTAGTGACAAGAAAATTTCTATCATTACAAGAATTTGATGGCAAATTAGTCATATTTGGAGACAATAAGGCATGTAGGATCAAAGGAAAGGGAACAATAGCATTGGATGGTAAGAATAATACTAATAATGTTTATTATGTTGAAGGTTTAAAGTATAATCTTTTGAGTGTAGGTCAAATGGTGGATAGAGGATTTCATTTACAATTCAAGGATGGGAAATGTAAGATCATCAATAGATCTGGATTGGAAATTGTTTCTGGAACCCAGACCAATGGAAACATCTTTCATTTGAACTCCAGTGAGAAAGCTTGCTTAATTGCTCAGATTGATGAAACTTGGTTATGGCATAAGAGGACGTGTCATGTAAATTTTGATTGCATAGTGAAGATCAGTTCAACACAGGTTGTCAAAGATTTACCTAAGATTGTCAAACCTCATAATCCCTTATGTAGAGAATGTCAAATGGGTAAGCAAGTCATAACTTCTTTTAGAAGCATACATGATAAATCTAATAAAATTCTTAATCTTATTCATACTGATCTATGTGGATTGGCAATGACTAAAAGTTTTCAAGGTGATAGATACTTTATGTTACTTAATGATGATTATTATATAATGATGTGGGTAGCATTTTTGAAAGAAAAATATGAAGCTTTTGAGAAATTCAAAATCTTTAAAGCTATGGTTGAGACATAGGACTGAAGATAAAGTGTTTAAGATCAAATCAAGGCGGTGAGTTTACATCCAGGAAGTCAACAACTTTTGTGAGAAGAATGGAATCAGAAGACAAATTTCTGCACCTAGGACTCCATAGCAGAATGTATTGGTGGAAAGGAAAAACAGAACCATATTGGACGCGAAAAGGACTATGATGATAGAAGCTATATTATCTGATACTTATTGGAGGGAAGCTGTCAATATGGCTGCATACACTTTCAACATAGTACACATAAAAGGTGATACTGATAAGACTCCTTATGAATTATGGTTTGGTCATACTCCTACTGTCAGATACTTCAATTTTTTTGGAAGAAAATGTTACATTAGAAGAGATGATGCACTGGGAAAATTTGATCCTAGAAGTGATGAAGGAATATTTTTATGTTATTCTACTAAGAGAAAAACATATAGATGTTATAAAAAATGATTGAATATGATAATAGAGAGAATAAATGTCAAGGTGGATAAACAAGGCAGTAATCATATCAGATCATATGACTATGAATGAGTAATACAAGAAGCTACTCAGAACAGTGAACCAGTGACTCCAGTAACATTAGAAAACTCAACTATGACAGAGGAACAACAAAAAGAGTCAGTAAATCAATAAAATTCAAAGATTCCCATGTATGTGAAACTAAATCATTCTGAAGATCAGATCATTGGGGATTGTTGCAAGGTGTGCGCCCTTGGTTTCCTTGTGTTGTGCATCACAGTGCTTGGGTTTATGACATGGCTAAACCGCCTCCTGTGGATTATATTGGTTTCACAACTTAACAAGAAACAATCATGTACTTCATTATCTACTGCTGAAGCAGAATATGGAGCTTCTACTACTAACTATACTCAGATTTTATGGATGAAACAAATGTTAAAAGATATAAGTGTAAGTTATGATGAGCCTATTGTTATTCACTGTGATAATATTGCTGCTATTGATATGTCAAAGAATCTGATATTTCATTCCAAATCAAAACACATTTCTATAAGGTACAATTTTTTGAAGGAAAAGGTTGAAGCAAAGGAAGTTAGATTGGTTTATGTGCCTACTAAGGAGAAAACTGTAGATATTCTAACAACCATTACCTAAAGATACTTTTGAATATCTCAGAGATCGGTTGGGGGTTACCAACCCTCTAGAAGAGACTTAGAAATGCAGGAATGCATCAATCTGGTAAGCTTATCATATATTTTCTTTGATCTAGGTTGATGAGATGATGATACTACTCCGGGGGAGTATTCAGTTGTTTGGTTCAGTATTTCTGGTTTGATATCCATCCTTTGTCATTGATGTCAAAGGGGGAGAGATGGTATTCATGTGAAAATTAGTCTTTGAGGGAGATTGTTGGCATTCCTTGGCGCTTGGATCTTTTTCACATTTAGTGTTGCCATAAATTCCAAAGGGGAAGATTGTTGGCAATATGTTGGATTTGGTTAAGTGTTGTCATTGATGTCAACACTGTATCCTAGCTGGAGGCTATTCCGATTGGACCTATCCTGATTAGTCTTGGTGATCATCTTGGTTTTGGCTATGATTTTGGTCTGGTATGATCAGATCTCTAGAATTGGTTTTAGATGCTTACTCTAGATGGTTATTTGTTTGCCATATTATGTTGGTTCATGTTTTGGTGCTCTGGTAACTATCGCTTATGTTCTCGGTTGGTATTTCTTGGTATCGGTTAGCTTGATCAGTAAGTGATATTTGATGCTTTGGTCAGACGATTTTGGTCCAGCTTATGGAATAGGTTTCTATCATGCTAAAGGTGATTCTTGATCATATTCTGAGTGTTTGGTGACTTTGCATTGGCTGGTGTGCTATCATGGGGGTCCTATTTGGATCTGGTTAGACTTTCTGTGTTACTTCACTAATGGTTTCTACCAGTTGGTGAAGCGTGTTGGATTTTGGTCAGTAGAATTTTCCGTGGATGAAATTGTTTGGTTACTTGATTTAGGTCCATGCTATGTAATGTAAATTATAATATTGGTCTAGTGATATCGGGTAATGTAATCTTTGTAATAATGAGTTTATGGGTTTAGGGTTTAGCTGACCTTGTCAATAAGGTTGATGGTTTATATTAATAGGTGACTTATTCATATAATTTGGATATGAATGAGATTGATGGTTATGTCTACATTATTAGAGGAAGGTTTATGTGCGAACAAGTGATATATCATTCGGTGAAGGTTTTTGTATTGTAGGGCAGACATCTGTGCTTAACTGGAACTGTATCAAGCATTAGGAAATGCTACTTTCACAGTTCATTCTTTCTAGATTATAGTCTGATGTTTGTAAGTTAGTGAGAGTTCATTTTGTGATGAGTGATAACTCAATGATGAACAAATAGTACCAAATCGGTACTGAGAGGGGGGGTGAATCAGTATAGACAAAAACACATTCCTAAAACTGGTTAGTCAGTAGACACTGTGCTTTGGCAGACAAACAGTAACACCGATCTTAAACAGAGTACAACCGACAAAACCCATAATAACTGAGATAAGCATAAACCGGTTGACACTTATCTTTTCATACAATCTAATACTTCATTTCCATTTCACCCTAGTGCATGAACATGTAATCTATCATAAAAAATATATAAACAACTAGATCAACATGATTTACCTTCAGACACAAATCACTTAAACCATCACATGAATAACACCACACATGACACATAGATTTTTCACATGGAAACCCAACTAGGAAAAACCACGGCGGGGATGAATACCCACAAGCTATTTTTGAACTCTTTAGAAGTCCGCTCTGTTAGGAGCCTTGTCCGGTTAAAGACTGATACAATAGGTTCTGTTAGGAATTGAACCTATTAGGGATCACCTGATTAAGGGATGACTAGAATACCCGGTTAAGGGTTAAACCATGTTAAAGGTTACCTTGTTAGAGGATTTCAAGAACTCAATGGTTTTGAGTCACTCTATTAAAGGATTTACAGTAAGCTGGTTAAAGCTGCCCTGTTAAGGGATTTCCCAACTGTTGAAGTGGTTAGAGATCAACAGGTATTACAATGATTTGGTAACAACACTCAATGCCAATGTAGATCCGTTTTAGCTCCTCTTCACCTTCTGCACTTACACTCTGCAGATATCACTTCTCTCCTCTGGTCTGGCAAGAAACACGTATCTCTTCTCTTGGATACACACACACAACTTTTGCCAACAACCTCAGAAAGAAACACAACATTGACCTTATAGAAAATAGATAGGTCGGTAGCATAAACCCTAAACCCTAAACCTATTAGGTTAAGCAATTCAAATGGTTCAATCCTGACCATTAAGCACATTGCATTAAATGCAACAGTCTTGAATGGATCTCAAGACGTTCTCCATCGTTCGTTTTCCACCGCTTTCATGGCAGCTAATAACCCATCACACATTTTCACCGTTTATAGACCGCACATTCCCGAGGTAGATAGGAACACTCTCCTTCATGCAAGATCCTTCACGTGCACAAGGTTGATGTGGTAACACAACCTATTCTTTGTTACAATGCTAACTCATTACACAAAGTCACGGGTTGAGTCATACAGGCTTGAAGCACTTCAACCTGAAACCCTGAAGTTGAGACTACCAACCGGTAGTCATACAAAGCTTCCATGTACCGGTTCCCATAACCACATGCCAGTTCACCTTGAACAAACACACCGCTTCACTTTGGCACATATACCAATTCACAATGTTATACCGGTTCTCACATATACCGATTCTTGGTAACATACCAGTTCTCTCTTCTTTAGCATATTGACATCAATGACAACATACAATGTCCTCATACCAGTTCACATAATGCCAAACAATGAGCAGTGAGATCTAGGCGGTTGGCCTGATTGCAAGTGCAATCCACACTGTAATTTCACATACTACTGCAAAAATATTATCTGATTGTGGGTAGGGTTTCCCACCATGGTTTTTCCCTTTATTGGGTTTTCCACGTCAAAATATTGGTGTTGTGTACACTGTGCTTTCATGTTCTATCCTTCATTGTGTCAGTTTCTTTGTGCTCCGGTTTAATGGTTTTGATATGCATAAAATTTGATTTCTTATGGTAAACTGATTCACCCCCTCTCAGTTTACTCCTGTTATCAAATCCGTCTAATAGTTCTTTACTATATTTTTGTTCTTGAAATTTAGAATTTGATAATGTTGCTTGACCAACTCTTAATTTTTTTCTAAACTAATCTTCTTCAGTGGGTTCACCTAGTTCTCTGAATGTTTCGATGAGATCATAGTCACTGGATGACTTGTTTGAACCTTATTCCCATTCACTAGAGTCTACGGAATAGTGTTTCTCCTATTTTTGGTCATTAGTGGAGGTAAAACTTATGATTTGTAATGTTGTTTGGGAATTAAGACCACACAATATTAATGGTGCAAATCCAATTCCTTTAGTGCGCTGCTTCTTTGGCACAAGCTCTTGCTGCAACAACTCAATAATAGCTTTCTTTTGTAATCCAAGAGGGTCTTTTCATCATATCCAAACTTTTTTAAGAACTTAAAGACTTTTCCATAGTTTTCACATGGTATTATGATGTGGTCTTGTGTGGATTCTTCTTCGGGTTCTTTATAAAGCATTTTGTAAAGGTTTACATCTTCTATCTCACCCCATTCCTTGAATGTAGTGGGATCCCATTTTATAGTAATTATAGACTTTCTTTGAGGGATGTGGTCATCCATAGTCCTTAGGATACTCCATTAGTTGTCTTAATTACATGGTTTGATTCAAGGTATATTCTCCCATGCCCTTGTCTTTGTATTTTCCTTTGAGCTCACCTTGTTTTGATGTAGAAGCTTTCAATGATTCTAGATCATATGTTGATGATAGAGTAGCTTCTCTATTTATTGGGACTATTAATTTTGGTCTTGGTCACAATTTATTGCAATAAATGAATGGATTTGGATCTCCTTTAACTCTTACTTCAACTCCATTATGTGCAAATTTAATACATTGGTGATATGTTGATGGTATTACCCTCATTTCATGTATCCATGGGAATCCCAAAAGTATGGTGTATGCGAGATCAAGATCAAGGACTTGGAAAACCACATCCTTTATTATTGGCCCGACACTTAAAGGTAAGGCGACTTTTCCTTTGGCTGAACATTCTTCATCATCATATGCTTTGATAGTGATCTTATTTCTTGAATCCATAGTTTTTTCAAAGTATCCCAATTGTAAGATTGTTTTCAATGTGCAAATGTTTATACCTACTCCTCCATCTATCAAGACTCATTTAATACTGTTCTTATGGAGAAATACTTCAATGTGGAGAGGTGCATTGTGTGGTTGACATGAAGATGTGTCATCAACTTTTGTGAATGTAAGGGAATGTGGAGTGGAAAAGTATCCCACCATGGATTGAAATTGGTCTATGTTCAGATTAGTGGGGATGAAATTTTCTCTTAATGATTTATTAAGAATGGCCTTATGTGAAGGAGAGATATGTAGAATCTCAAGGATGGAGATAAGGGCAGGTGTCTTCCCTAACTGGTCTACAAGTTCATACTTATTTTTGGTAGATGGTGAAGTTGTGGTCTTGGATGGAACACCTTGTAAGGTGACCTTACCCCATCGAGTTGTGACATCACATTCAAGGATTTCATCATTAGATTATGAAGAGGATGGTCCAATACCTTTCAAAACAAATTTACTCCTTCAGATAGGACCTTCAGGATTTTTGTCCTTTATAATAATTGTTGAAACATGATTTTTCATTGAAATATGGTTGACTATATAATCATATGTTGCAGTAGTATAATTGGTATTATTATCTAATTCAGAAGATTTTCCCTTATCATGCTTTGGAAATTGTTCCTTAAACATCACATGTTACTCATTGGAAGTGTGATCACCAACTTCTATGTCACCCTTGTCAATGAGTTCTTGTATGATGTTCTTCAATCTATGACAATTGCTAAAATTACATCCATTTCTCTTATGGTACTCACAAAATTCATCATCATTTTACCATGCAAGTTTTACTTTTGGTTCATAAGGTGAATTGTATAGTATTGTTATAAGTTTGTTTGCAACCAATTTATTAAATACCATCTAAATTGGCTCTCCCGATGGAGTGTATTTTCTTGGAGGCTTTGATGGCCTTTGAGCATTCACTTGATTATTGATATTGGATGAACTTGCACACGGAAAAGTCATCTTTGGTTTTACCATGTTCGCATCCACTACCCCATCATTAACCGTGTTCTTGTTTTTGTTCCAAAAGGGGTTTTTCCTTCCCATTTGACTCATCTTTCTTGTCCTTGAATAACTTAATGGTGTATTGTTCAATAAGAACTTTCTCAACTTCCAATCCTTTTTTAATGACTTCCTTAAAAGTGGACAAACAAGCTTCTCTTAGTTCATATCCAATGTCCTATTTGACAATTTGAGTGAACATTTCCACCATTTGTTTTTGAGGAATATCACAAGAGCATATACTAACAAGACTTCTCCAGCACTATAAGAATGAAACAAATGACTCTCCATTTTTCTGTTTGGTATTGCACAAAGTATTCACTGACACATCTATTTTAATATTGTATGAGAAGTGTTGTATGAAAGCTTCTTCTAGATCACTCCATGACTTGATTCTAGGTGAAAGTTGGGAGAACCATTCCATAGCTTGTCTACCTAAACTTTGTGGGAATAGTTGCATCAAATATGTTTCATCTCTAGTTACCTCAATACAAGCCATGAAAAATTCTCTTATATATGTGCTTTAGGATCTCCCTTGCTTCTATACTTGTCAAATTTTGGTGTCATAAAATATGGAGGGAAAGTAGGCATTGGAATACTTATATCAAATGGATAAGAACATATGTCCTTCATTGTGTAGTATTGCTTTAGTGCATTCATATCTGCCATCTATGTTTGCAAATCCTTGATTTGTTGTTGCAATTCGTTCTTAGGTGGTGCCTTATCTCTTTGAGTTAGTTCAATTCTTGAGCCACCGAGTGGAGGAGAAGAGATATAATGCATGTATGGATGATATTGGTTATATATGTGTTCATATGGGTGGGGAACATAGTTGTAGCTAGCATATGGGCCACCTAGTATGGTATTATAATGAGGAGAACTAGGCCTATATCGATTGCACATGTCATGACCATGAGGATAAGAGGTATCATAAGAATGATCTTGAATATTGCCCCTAAATCTAACATGGGGTCTCCTTGTGTCATGATTTTGAATGTTCCTTGGGTTATAATTATATTTATTAGGATCATGTTGTTAATTATGCATATGAGTATTTGTTTGCCACACAAGAGGACAACTACAAGGTTGTTCATGAGAGTTTCTAGCAAAATTGGTATGAGCATGAGTGTTAGTGATTTCAGGTTTTTTAAATAAGGATGAAGGTGACTCAAGCATGAAACATTCTCTCCTATTACCACCATTATGTTCTCTAAGATTTGCATTTGCTTGATTTACTTGATTTGGATTCTCCTCTAAAATTTTTGACACATCAAAATCATGAGGTAATCTTGTTCCACTTTGTGCCATTACTTGAAATAAATATTGATGGTCCCTTGTCATGATTTCTTCAACCAATGTATTGAACCTTGGATCAATTATAGTCTCTTTAACATCTACAAAAGTGATAGAGTTATTGTCATTGTCATTATCATTATTGTTCTCATTGTCATTGTCTGTATATTGTTGTGATTTTCAAATAGGTTATAAAATTCATCTCCTTTAAACTCATAGGTACTCATGTTGAGAGATCTTAGAGCTTCCCCAACTTCTCTTTTAGACCTTTGTGAATGAGTTTCAACCATGAACAAAACCTTGGCTAAAATGAAAGGTGGAAGAAAATGTGAAGAGTATGGAGGACCAAGGGGGAATATGAGATGGAAAACAAGATTCTAGGGTTTTCTTGCAATATCCAAAAATGTAAGTCCAAGATAAGTGTGATCTAAAGTAAGGTGTGGCTTCCAAAGAGATGAGAGATCTATTGATGAGGTAAATTGACCTTGACTAAAGAGGACAAAATGGGACCCTAAGATGATAGAACTCATGCAAAAACCATGTAGTAATATGTTGTAGTATGACCACTAAACAACCTTTTGACCCTAGTTTGAAAAGTTTGTATGAGGACCACAAATGATGACTGAAAATGATTGGAGATATGTGAGAAAGTCATGATAAAGACTGGTTGACTAAAAGTGAATCCCTAGGAAGATTTGCCTTAGAATCTCTTTTGGTCTCAGAACACAGATGCGTCATGAGTTCACAGATACAATTTTAACCCACTCAAATGTAGTCTCTCCAAACAAAAATGCAGTTTCACTTATAATGATGCAATTCTCAGTTGTAAATGCAAACACGATTCTGGCCTGCACAGACATGTTTTCTCACTTTTGATGATTATTGAATTCACAGACACAATTTTAGATAACGTAGATGCGGTAATATGCTGCATAGGCATTATTTTAGAACACAGATGCATTTTAACCAATTTATGCAATATTCTCTAAGTTTTTGAAAAAATAAAATATGCGATTCTGCCCAATATAGACGCGAATTTTGAACACATGCATAGTTTCATTTGACACATGCATATTTTCTGTTGTTTTGGTAATTTTCTCAGTTTGTGAAACACATACACGATTCTGTATTACACAAACACATTTTCTCTATACAGACATGGTTTAAACTAACACATAAGCATTTATGATGAAATCCTATAATATGTCCCAAATTTTATAAATGTTGAGTGTGACCAAATATTAATGCGAAATGTCTTGTGGCAAGAAAATACGACAAACAATGTTTGAAGCTGTTTTGTCCAATTTTGATCATAATGTTTATGTTCAAAAGATTTCCATTGGTATAGCACAAATCAAATACACTTGAAAACATGCACAACCTAGGTTGGAAAGAGAAACCATTCAATGGGGCCCCCACAACATAGAAATACCTCAAACAAGCATACTGTTGGTCCTCACAACTGGAATGGCAACTAGGTAATAAAACACAATTTAGAGATTGAATATCCTTGAATAGTTAAATTTCTTGTGGAAAAGGCTCATTTATTTATCAACTAGGGACGTAAACTTGAAATGGGCCAACACTGTATGTGCACCAAGTTCATATCGCAACCATTCTATATTACTGCAGGAAAGGAAATTATTCTAAAGTAAACACGTGGAATCTCAATGAACTAATACTTAATCTTACAACTAGAAATTAATTTAAACAACTACTGTTAAATGATAAAGTTATGGCAAGCAACAGGAACTGCTTTGCTGTTGTGGCTATAGGAACAAACACATGAACTATTTCCAATGGCTGCAGGAATAGACAATTGCAGAAACAACTATTACAGAAGTATGAAAACTAACTGGAACATACAAAGGATTACTCACCAAGTGGGCCCCCTTGAGTGAGTATCTCCAGAACTTTAGATTACAATTTTTTAAGCATTCAAAATCATATTGATCTCTTTATTTCATCTTGACTGTGAAAAATACATAAAATACTAGAAGACTGCGTATTACAAATATTATGGTCATTCTCTACTATCCCAGAGAGGAGAGAGATCCCTTTATTTATAAGAAAACTTATAACAAAATTCTAACTGATCGACCACATTCCTACAGAATAGGTGAATAAAATTTATGAACAAGAGAAGAAGAAGAAGTCAACGCAAGAAAATAGAACACCATCTGTCTTGTAGCTGAGAAAATATAGCATGACTTGCTTCCTGGATCTAAGCTCCACTAAGAATAGTTATAAATGTTTCATAAATCAATCTACTAAAGAATCAGTTAAGTGGCTTTGATCATTACTGCATTCCTCTGACTGGGTCTGTATTGCGGTTATATACTTGGTGCTCCTTTAAATCACCATTTAGTCTTTACTTCACCTTTGCTGACCCTGCATCATGATATTAATGTGCACAACAAACATGTGTACATACTAATGCTAACATGATATAATGTAAACCATATTTAAAATTGATTTTAGATATTCGCATAGATAAATCATTTAAAACTATTATATGACATCCTTAGGTATAAGTCAAATCAGTTTCAAAAACACTTAAAAGGTCTCAACTTAGGAGAGTATTATAATCCAAATGTCATCTAATCACAAGACCTAGGCAAGAGTATTATATCAAAAATTTATCAAATTAGAGCCATTATTTAGGCTCATCATCCCCCCCAACCTAACTTCTTGCTGATGCTCCAGCAACAGGAAAATTTTGGATTCTGGCATTGATTCATAAATTGCCTAGAGTAACCTGTCCAGAACTGCTTGTAGACAAGCTCTAGTAGAATCTTTTCATTTTCTCCAATCTCTTCCACCTGGTACATTCTGCTGCTTCACTGTATGGTGGGTCACTATCCTTGCATCCCATTAGTGGCCATAGGAGGATTGGGGGCTAAAAACTGAGAGGCAGCCAATGTCATCCCTTTGTTCTTCCCAAGTGCATATACTTGGGTACTCTGTTTAAGACTGCATGGTAGTTTTGCATAGAGTGTGGCTTAGATTGCCTTAACTCTTCTGGCAGGCTATTCCAACATTGGACTATATGTCCTATTGCTACTTGTCTTTCCCTTGGAGCCATTTGTTCATATTCTTTATACACTTCTTCCCTTAAGGGTAGGATATCCTTTGCATAATATGGCTCATATACAATCTTTTACCAGTCAAAATAAAGTCGCCTAGGTTCCCTTGATTTAGCTCTTAAGGGTAGTGAAAGCTTAAGTTCTTCCTTGTTATGCACCTAAAACTGCTCTCCCCTTGATATTTCATTTTTCATCCATGACATAAGAACTCTCAATTGGATATCTCCAATGTAGAGGAGAGGGTTCCAATCGACATCATTAGGAACAACATAGTTATATACATAAAGTTCACAAAGTAGATTTTTAATTGCTGTAGGAGATGTCTGATAAGCACTGTAGAATTCCTCTGGTGTCTGTAATGAGGGACTTAAATCCTTGACAATTCTCATTATCTAGAAACTAATATGCTATTCTCTTAAATACAAAGAATAAACATGAGGAGGAGCTCGACATTGCATTAGTTGTGGTACCATGGTGGCTACCGTTTCCACCTTAGCTTTAAGCTGAGAAATTTCCTCCCCCTTTTGTTCAATAATTTTCTTCTGCTAGTCGATTATCATCTGCATATTTACCTTTTTCAATTCCCAATCCTCATAGAGAGCAAGTCCCACTGCATGACTAGTAAGGGAAGTAGGTGGCCTATGAATAGGTGCCCTAGGTTTCTTCTTTTAAAATTTGTTCCCTGCTTCAATAACCTGTTCTACAACATATGCTAAGTTGTCCAACCTTTCAAAACCTGCTTCTTTATGAGGCTGCTCAATATTCTGGAGTTCCCTCTGTTCTTGCAGTTGCAGTTCCTGTTCTTCCTCCCTATTTTGCAGTTCTCCCTCTTTTTCTTGTTCTCTTTGGGGTTCATTAGGTGGAGAAGGAGGGACATCATTGTGAAGTGGACCATGTTGTTCTTGTTCTGGGGAGTCGATTGGGATGGTAATATTTGGCTTTGTTGATTAGTCTTGGTTTTTAAGCTTTTTACGGAGCCTACCACTACTTCTCTGAGATTTTCCTTTTTCGGCTGCAGGACTACTTCCTTTAGCCAAATCTTCAACCACTTCAATGGTTACTGGAGAAACAAGTTTTACAACTTTCCTTTTCTTGGCCGTAGGAGGGGGAAAATTCTCACTTTTACCTTTTTCTTCCTTATGTTCTATGTCAACCTATTTTTCTTTTGCCTTTTCCTTTCGTGTGTCAGCCTTAGTTTTTCTTAGACTTTGAGAAGGAACCCCTGGTGTGGCTTCTTCTTGTAAGGGCTCCTCTGCTGCAAGAATATTTCGTTCTGATGATATCATGGAGGATGAGGGTTCAAAAGGGGAACCAGGTTTTTCAAGGTTTTCCAAATTTTCTTGTTCCTAAGATGGAAGTGGCTCCTGTATAACCATGTTCTCTACCCTAAACATTCTAATTTCAACAAATTCATTCCAAAGCATTGGAGAGACATCTCTCAAAGATCTTTCAACTAATAGCTTAATTAGGCAATGATGAGAAATAGAGTGAGGCCTACCTTTCTGGGTCTCTGTTGCACTTATGGAAAGAAGGTTGTACAATAGGCTTGGAACATTCATACTTCTTCCGTGGCGTAGATGACTTAGAAGCTTGAAGTGATGGGAATGCAGACACGACAACCTTCCTTCATAGGTTAAATACTTTAAAACATACAATTCTACTGCTTTCCATTCAGGCGAAAGAGATTCTCGCCTAGTTCCTTGTCTATCTACTACTAATGGGGGGTCTCCCAAATGTGTAAATTTTGCTCTTGCACTACGTGCATCCTTGGATTTCGAATACTTCTCATCTGTTGGTAACCTAGTTACCTCTGAAATACGTTCCTTTGTAACCACCACTCTCAAACCTTTTACCTGGGCTTATCCATTTGAAAGTGTGCGAGTAAATTCCCTTGCAATTTTCTCATTAAACTCCGCCAGCTTCAAAAAATATTCCAGCCATCCACTGTTATGGAATATTGTATCATAATCTTGGTCCTAAAGAAGGTCTTCATGGATTGTCGGCTCATGATGAATAGGTGGACCACCTATTGTAGTGATAACACTTTCTACTCTATAATGGCGTAAATCTGCCCAATTTCTGGACTAAGTTCTACACTACAATATACTCAATGCACCTTTACTTGGTCATAACCTAGCTGCAATCTAAACATAGCTCTAAGCAGACAGAAAATCAGAATACAAGATATCACCTCAAACTATAAATTTGAAAAATAAAACGCAATCCGAGAGGACATAAGAATTATCTGCTAGAGTCATTATCAACGTACTTTCCCCCCAACCTAAGGTTTAACAGGTGTCCACACATGCGGAGGAGGACCAAAAAAGGACACTATGCAAAATACAATAATTATAGTTAATATGGTTTAATTATATACATGCAACAAAAATAAATACACACGAGCATACCTGATATCATGCGAGAATGACTACAACTTGAAGACATTGAGCCATCATGCATGGAAAATGAGGCAGAAATGGATGGAGTGAAAGGAAAGAAATGAGTGAATACAGAATGAAATATTTATTGTGCAGAAAAGTACTTCCTTCAGATGTGGAAGTATTTATTATGATCATGTGGCAAAGATTTTAAGATGGAGTGGTGACGACAAAGCCATTGCCCATTGCTACAAGAATCTCAACATGCTTGGCAGTGGAAAACTGCTGTAGAAAGTCATCTTTACTAAGAGGTTTATGGTATAAGTGCAGCCGAAGACCATTGACTAACAATTTAAACTTAATAGGATCTATTGTAGATAATCTAACAACACCATTAGAGAATGTTTCAACTATCTCATAAGGTCCTAACCACCGTGTCTGTAATTTTCCCAAATTATCTTTATACCTCGAATCATAGAGAAGAGCCCAATCACCTGGCTTGAATGATTTATCTTTGATATAGCGATCATGCCACTTTATGTGCTGGTTTTGAATAGATTCGGTATGTTGTAGGGCAGACTTTCTTATATCATCCAAGGCATTAAGCTACAAGAGCCTTTCCTCTTGTGCTACAAAAAGAGTCATATTTAAGGAAATAGATGTTCTCAAGGTTTTATGCTCAAATTCTACAGGCATCATTGCTTTTGTCCCATATACTATTTCAAATGGTGTAAAACCTATTGTAGTTTTTCGGGTGGTTCTATAAGTCCATACAACTTCAAATAGTCTACTAGACCAATCTTTTCAGTTGAGTGCTACTATTTTGGTCAATATTGATTCAAGCTCCTGTTAGTGATCTCTGCTTGTCCATTAGCCCAAGGATGATAAGGAGTGAATTTCCTATGCCTAACATTGTGTTCATTAACCAAGACTGTGATCAAAGTGGAAGTGAATTGTGCCCCTTGATCTTTTACTATTTCTTTAGGAAATCCATATTGAGTGAAGATTTCTTCATATAAAATTTTTGCTACCTTATTATCGCTCGCATGCTTGAAGGCTTTGACCTCTACCCATTTAGTGACATAGTCGGTACAAACAAGAATGTAGGATCGACCATTTGATGATGGATCAATTGGCCCAACAAAGACTAAGCCCCATTTATCAAATGGTGTAACAATCACCTGAGGGTGTAGAGGCATTTCATCAGACTGAGTTGGTCTTCCCATTCTTTGATATTTGTCAAATTTCCTGGTGTATTTGACTGCATCCTTGTGCAAGGGTGGCCAATAATACCCTATAGTTAATATCTTGAGAGCTGTTCTTTTGGCTACAAAGTGACCTCCACAAGGCTCATCATGATAGGCGTGAAGTATATCATATGTCTCATCTTCCCTTACACAGTGCCTCATAACTTGATCTGGCCCTGTATAAAATAAGCAATCTGCTATCCATGAGAAGTTGAAACTCTTTTCTACCAGTGATCTTTTTTCTTTGGGTGAGAAATATGGGGGTATCTTATTAGCTACTAGGTAGTTAGCTATGTTAGCATACCATGGAATATTCAAACTGATGGAAAATAAATGCTCATCTAGAAAAGAATCATCAATGACCTTAGCATTGTCTGATGTTTGAATTCTAGATAGAAAATTTGCCACTACGTTTGCTTTCCCTGGTTTATCAATGATAATAATATCAAATTCTTGCATTAACAACAACCATCTTGCCAATCTACCTGTAATGGATCTTTTGTTCATGAGGTACCTGATGGCTGTATGATCAATATGCACAAAGATTTGATATCTAGTTATATAGTGTCTGAACTTATTGAGGGCATAGATGACATCTAACATTTCCTTTTCAGTAATAGTATAATTCAGTTCTAGTCCTTGCAAATTTTTACTGATATAATAAATTGCATTTTCCAAAAATCCTTGCTTCTGCCCCAAAATTTCTCCTATTGCAAAATCAGATGCATCTATATGAATGTGAAAAGGAATTGACCAATCAGGTCCTTTAAGCACAGGGGCCTAGGTTAAGGCTCCTTTTAGTTTAGAAAATGTTTCTTCACATGCAACTGTCCATTCAAACTCAGCATCCTTTGTCAATAGAGAATATAATGGCCCTGTTATCTGACTAAAGTCCTTGATAAATATCGTATAGTAGCCTACATGGCCTAGAAAACTTCTTACATTCTTTTATTTAACAGGAGCAAGAAGAGCAAGTATTACTTCAATTTTAGCTGGATTTACTTGAATACCTGATTGAGAAATATGATGCCCCAACACTATTCCTTCTTGCATCATCATAAAACATTTTTCATTATTTAGGGATAAATTGTGATCTTCACATTGCTGCAAAACTTTGGTTAGATTTTGTAGTGCCTCCTTAAATGTAGTCCCATAAGTAGTAAAGTCATCCATGTAAATTTTCATACAATCATGGGATATGTTTGAAAATATACCGAGGACAACCCTTTGAAAGGTTGCAAGAGAATTACATAAATGAAAAGGGAGGACTGAGTAGGCATATGTGTAGGTTAATGTGGTCTTTTCCTGATCTTTTGGAGCTATTCTGATATGATTATAACCACTAAAACCATCCAATAATGAAAAGTATTGCTTACCTGCTAGAGAATCTAACACTTGATCTATGAATGGAAGCAGGAAGTGATCCTTTTTGGTAGCAATGTTGAGCTCCCTATAGTCCACACAAACTCTCCATTTCCCTCCTTTCTTTGGAACTATAACCAGAGGAGAAACCTATTGACTGTCTGAAATAGGGTAAATGAATCTTGCATTAAGCAACTTTTTTAGTTCCTCTTTAACTATTTCCCTTAAAGCAGGATTAATCCTTTGCTGAGGTTGTCTAATTGGTTTACAATCCTCTTTGATATAAATCCTATGGGTACACAATGTAGGATTTAATCCTTTCATGTCATGATAATCCCATGCGAAAGCTTGTTGTTGGGCTTTGAGTAATTCTGTTAATGACAATCTTTTATGTACTGCTAATTGATTGTTGATATTTAGATTTCTTCCTGCAACAACCTCTATTTGAGTTACTGACTCAACATTAGATATTTTAGACAGACAAGAGGTTTGATTCTCCCGTGGTAGCAATGTGTCAAATATGTCTGTGGCTGCAAGAGAATCTAAAGGGTCTGCAGATGGAAGAAGAGTATGCAAAGGACTTACTGGTATACCCAATGAAGGTTGAACGGCTCCATAATGATTTCTTATGATGTTAGAGAGTACTGTATCATCCTCCTAAAGTGCTATGAATGGTTCCCTTGCTAACATCATTAGTTGATGAACATAATTAATTTCCTCTGCTTCTTCTCCTATGTCTGGCCATACTACTCACTCTTGATCAAGTTGTGGTTGTGCTAGAGAATAGAGTGCAAGTGTCTTAGTAGTAATACCATCTGAAATTGTCATATTCCCTGATTTGCAACCTATATATGCATCAACTATTGCAAGCCAAGGTCTTCCCAAAATAATTGGATATCCACCTAATGTTACCTTAAGAGAGAGGATTATAAAATCAGCTTGATATTCCCAAGAATCTAATGTGACAGCAATATCTTCAACTATCCCTTCAAGCCAAATAGTAGAGCTATCAGCAAACTGCAAGACCGTTGGAGTTGATCTAAGACTAGTAATGCTGAGTTGCTGCATGACATCCTTAGTCATCACATTTATGGCTGCTCTTAAGTCTATCAAGGCATTTTTAATTTGAGTTCTATTAATAACTACCTTCACAATAGGGCTACCTAGGTCAGAATATTTAGGCACAATAATTTTTCCTAACATAATATCAGCCAATTGTCCAACTAAATGCACTATTTTTGGGTCTTTTTTTCTTTCTCCTAGGTTTCTTCAAACATGCCTCTTTAATAGCTTTTCCATATATGGGAATGTCTTTAATATCTTGAAACAGTGGAATTTTGACACATATATGTTTTAGTTGATCAATAAGATCAAAAGCTATATCATCCTGCTGCCTAGACACTTCTACCTATAATCTTTGAGGAAACGTGGGAGTTCTTACATGTGTACCTGAAGTTTCAGACTGCTGAACCTACTTAGGGTTTCTGAGTTTATCAGGTATGGTTTCCTGAGAAATCTCCTCTGATGGTAACTCTTTTATGACTGGAGGAGATGAAGTAGGCAGTGTTGTTCCTGACTGTAAATAAATATCACTTATATTGAGAGAGTATGCAGGATAGTTGTTAGGATTAGTAAAAAAAACTTGCTGTTGCTACCATGGTTTGTTATTTGGATTTGGCACAAGCTGAGTTGGCAATTAGGTTGGCTTGGATGGAGTGGCATTAGGAGCTAGTGGCATTAAAGTTGACATTTGGGACTGTTGTTGTGGTTGTAGGAAACCTGATGACTGGTTTTCCCATTGGTGTCCTCCCCTCCATTGTGGTGACTGTTGCCAGTTACCTTGAGGGGGAGACCAATTCCCTTGTGGCTGCTACCATTGAGATGCGTGACTCTAATAATTAGGCCAAGGGTTTTGAGAGTTATTCCAAGACTGAGGAGTATAACTTCCAAAATTTTGGGAATATGGAGGTTGCCACTGATTGTTTTGTGCATTGAAATTAACATAAGGATTAGAAAATGACAATGGATCTTGTGGCATACCTTGTCTTCGAGGCCAATGCCTTCATTGTGCAACATAAAAGAGCTGTTCATCATCTCCATAGACAGGCTTGAAATTAGGGGAACTCTGCTGGCTATCAATTTTAGCTAACAATTTGAATCTATAGTCCATGTTCTTTTGTTGACACTGAGGACATAATTCAGCAAGCATAACCTCTGCCTCCTCATTCTTCTTCTTTGCCTGAAGTGTATCCAATTGGGTAGCAATATTATTAATTATATCTTCTTTAAAATCCTTCAACAGATGAGTTATTTCCATTCTTGAAACTATTGAAGATGACTTTACAATTGAAGAACCAGGCCTATAGTGTCTTCTTTCCCTTTTGGCTACAGCTCTAGAGTACTTTTGATAGATTTGTCTGATGTCATGCCATTGAACTTGAGTAATATCTCCTCCTACCATTAGATCTAAGGAGTCAACACAATCCTCATTGATGCCCCTTAGAAAGATCAACTTCATAGAATCTTCACTTAGATTACTATGCTTGGATTTCCTGACACTAAATAAAAACCTTTCCAAATAGTCTTCCAGGCTTTCATCTTCTTTTTATGTCATCCTAAAGATATCATCATCATGTCGGTCCATTCCCCTGTAATAGTTTTATACTTATCCAAGAAGTTTTTCTTCATCTCCTCGCAGGTAGTGATTGCATCTCTTCCTAAACTCATAAACCATCTCAAGGCAACTTCTTTTAAAGGAGTAGGGAATAACTTGAGTTTATGAGAATCAATGGTATAATCATAACTTCTGCAAAGGATATTAAATTCAAACAAAAAGGTATCTAGATCTTCTGTTACCAAACCATGAAATTTTGGAAGTGGAGAAGCTGGTATGTTCTTCAAATTTGCATTATCATGCTGGTGAAGAATGGGAAAAATGTTGGGTTTACAGGTGGAGGTGGAGGATTTTCTTCCATTGGTCCCTGATAAATGACTAGAGGTAAATTTTTTTGTTTAGGGGGTTCGTTCTGGAAGTCTAGGTCTCCTTCTGAGAAATTAAAGACACCTCTATTTAGCACATAAGTTTTTGCAAAAGGGTTTACTTCAGGTGCTTGACCTGATCTTATATATTGAGTGGAATGCAAGGGAAGAAATCTTCCTAGTGCATCTCTTCTCCTCCTATGCATGCAGATTAATGAAGAAAATTCAAAGAGCTAATTAAGAAAACTTAGAAACTAATGGTTACAACAGGTTCTTAGATTGGCATCATCCTCGACAATGAAACCAAAAATGTTGGTCCTCACAACTAGAATGGCAACTAGGTAATAAAACACAATTTAGAGATTGATTATCCTTGAATAGCTAACTTTCTTGTGGCAAAGGCTCATTTATTTATCAATTAGGGACGTAAACTTGAAATGGGCCAGCACTGTATGTGCACCAAGTTCATATTGCAACCATTCTAGATTACTGCAGGAAAGGAAATTCTTCTAAAGTAAACACATGAAATCTCAATGAACTAATACTTAATCTTACAACTGGAAATTACTTTAAACAAATACTGTTAAATGATAAAGTTTTGGCAAGCAACATGAACTACTCTGCTGCTGTGGCTGCAGGAACAGACACAGGAACTGTTTCCAATGGCCACAGGAACAAACAATTGCAGGAACAACTATTACAGAAGTATGAAAACTAACTGGAACATACAAAGGATTACTCACCAAGTGGGACCCTTTGAGTGAGTATCTCAAGAACTTCAGATTACAATTGTTTAAGCATTCAAAATCATATTGATCTCTTTATTTCAGCTTGACTATGAAAAATACAAAAAATACCAGAAGACTGCGTATTACAAATAAGACCCTTAGTACGATGTATTCGCCAACATTCTCTCTCATAATTATTCCTTTTAGTTTTACTTGAAACTTGCAAACATTGAGGATCAATCAACATAGGTGACTTTTCTTCCCTTATAGGGATAAGAACAAAAGAAAACCCAATAAGTTGAGAGATACATGTTGCTAAGTGTTTTACTTTATAAGATGTAGGAGGTGGGAATGTGGTATATATAAGAGGAATAGAGGGAGTAGGAAGAAGACCAAGTCCAAGACGAGGAAGAGGAATATCCATGGGTGTAGGGTCTCTAGGTTTACTCAAGGTTGATATCATCTCTTTTTTCCATTTTCGGTAAGATGAGAAAAGGATGTCATTCAACGATTTAAAGGTTTAGGTTGTTTAAGCCAAAAGTAATCAAGAGTGAAATTTACATGCTTTGTTTTGGGTTGGTAAAGGCTATGATTAATTTTTATAAGAGTGGCATTTATTATGGGGGAAGTACACAAATTTATGAATTGTAGAAGGGATAGCTTTCATGGAAGAGATCTAAGGATGTCAAAGCTTCATATGAAATTGATGCAATGTAGTAATAATAGCCAAGGCGACATCTAGGAACTCAATACTAACCTTAATGGGAAGAGTAATAGAGCCAATAATAGGACAAGAAAAACCATCATGCACCCAAACCATAACATCAAATTAACCATATGTTACTTGATACAATTGTTAAGCAAAAAGATGTTCTTCAATAATATCATTTAACATATATACCAGATCAATATTCACAATAATATATAATGGGCCATTAGGTGCAACAATAGTCTCACTAGGATTGAAGGTAATTCATAGGTATTTTGTAGGTTTAGGTTTGTCAATGAGGTTCACAACATTATTAGAAATCTACACCAAGGTCATTTGGGAAGAAGGCAAGTGATTGGGACTCCACAACATTGGTGGAGTGAGAAGGCAATGTGTCGGTGAAGATTTGGAGATTTTGGTTAGGAGGAGCTACATATTTGTTCCCTTTTTCATTCACACCAGCTATATATATAGTATTGTTCTCAATAAGGAATTGAATCTTATGCCTCAACTGGTAGCATTTCCGAGGTCATGACTTGGTTGACAATGGTATTGATAGAAGGCCTTAGAATCATGGGAAACTAATAATGGTTTAGAAGGGTCAATTGGTTTGATAGAAATAAGTTGAACACATTAGCATTAATCAACCTTAACAAATTGTTATACTATGAAAAGACTCAAAAAGAGGAGTTAATTATTTTCTAAAGTATTTGGATAAGGGAGCCACAACTAGTATTGTGACTGCCACTTGAACGTTGATATTGTCATTTACCTTGATGAAAACTTTATTGTTTTTGTACTTCATAAATAATTGTTGAGTTCTCTCATTCTTATCAACTACAACCATTGAAGAAGACTATTCAAACTAACTCACTTGAAGTTGATAATTGTGAAGCACTACACACAATTGTGTGAAAGAAGTAAACTAAAAAAATGGAATCTTATCTCTAATATCCTTTTGTAAATCAACAATAAAAATTCTTTGAACATCATGATTAGGCACAAGATAGGAAATTTGTGAATGCAAATGTTTATATCTACCAATATAATTAGTCACTTTTTCTTTAACTTCTTTCTTACAATGAATAAAATCAGTCAAAGTAATCTTAAGACCAATACTATTTTGAAATTGTTGAATGAAAGCATTAGCCAGTTGTTGAAAACAAGTAATAGAATAAGGAGACAAATAAAAATACCATTGCAGGGCTTTATCTCTAAATGTTTAAGTAAATAATTTTTTCATGATTCTTTGATCATGATAGAAATTACTATACAATGTTTGAAATGTCTTCACATGAGTCAAGGGGTCACCTTTTCCATTGTATCTCTAATTTAAGAATTTTCACATTTCTAGGAGGAACCTCATGAGAAATCTCATTAGATAATAGGCTTGCTACATAAAATGTGGGGACATTGAACTTGGATTGAGTTAAGAAGCCAATTGGTGTTGTAAGGATGAAACAATTTGAACTAGGTTATTGATAGTGGCTTTAGTGGATGGATTGAAATTAGGAATACTGGATTGTGATGGAGGAGTAATGTAACTGTAAGTAAGTGGAGGTTGAGAATAAGGAGGATAATAACAAACTTCTTACATACCTCCTTCCATGAGTTATGTCTAATTTCTTAAGAAAATAACTTTCATAGTCTTACTTACAAACTTACAGACATCAGACCATTATTTACGCGAATCCTTTTTCTCTCCTCAAAAGATAAAATCACCTATAAGAAGCAAAATAAATCCTTGAATTCTCTTTTATATGATAATAGAGCAATAGGCTTTGAGCTTTTTACAAGAGATAAGTGGTAGTAGGTAATCACTTGACACACTAGAAGACAAACAACTTTTTAAGCTACTAACAAAATCAAGCATCCTCTTTCATTCTTCGTAGGTGGTAGTTGCTGCTGATGGTCTATAGTCATTTTTCTTCACACAAGTCTACTTATAAAGTTGAAGAAAATCTAATAACCTTGCATACATATTAAGATTAACATGACAGAGAGCAACATACTGCAGATTTTCAATAAATATGAATTTAATGCTCAAACATTTTCAACTAGCCTAAAAAATCCCTTTGCCATGATTTGAAATTGACCATGATAAGATCATATCTTTCTTTTACCTTCAAAAAACCAAAAGAGAAAAAATTGCAAAAATTGAAAAAAAAGGCAAGAACCAATGGTCACTTCCTGGCTCAAAAATTAAAAATCAGTTCACAAGTTGGAAGGAGCAACCAAAATAGATCATAGGGCTTTAGCTCCTTCCTCATTGAATTTTTGAATTTTGTAGAGTTTAATTTGATAATCCTCATCATTTATTTTCCCCTTGCTATCTCCACCTTGGTTAATATTGTCTTTAACTTTATTAAAACATCCAAGTATGAAACCAATTTGTGTGCTATGAGTGCCTCATCTGCTTGAATGTATGCTAATATTGGATCCAAAACTATCTTTATTTCTAAATTCCAATCAGACTTATGTCTCAACCCCAATTCCTTTTCTTTATCACTCTCCTTTGCATCAAATAAAGGAGGCATATGGTATATTGTGAGACCTTAGAAATAAAAAAGCTCTGCCTTGATTATCTTTGTGTAAACCCTATGAGTGGTACGGATATGAATTAAAACATTCAATTTCATTGTTAATTCATAAAAGGCTTCATGCAAATGCTCAGACAAGGATCTCTAAAAATAAAATTCTAAACCTCTTACGAATTTCCGAAGAAAAGAGATGGAATGACCTAGTTATTTTTGCCATTTCAAATGGGATTGATAAAAACTCATGAGCTCTTTATGCTCATCCTAGTCTACCTCTGCATGATCATAAATTTTAGC
The DNA here is from genome assembly GCF_030272615.1 of Cryptomeria japonica. NCBI lineage: Eukaryota > Viridiplantae > Streptophyta > Pinopsida > Cupressales > Cupressaceae > Cryptomeria > Cryptomeria japonica. The sequence continues at coordinate 479,873,820 of NC_081414.1, read as the reverse complement.
ATATCTAGACTCCAAAAGAGTCTTAACCAAATATGTTGTTGTCTTAGTTTCTACTCCTCTTATCTGTCTGTAAAATTGATCAATTTCTCCCCCCATTTTCAAATTCTCAAGCTTGGCCATTGCCAAGTCATTCCTGAGGCCCATCATATCTTCTAAGGGTTGATGTTAAAGATCTAGTTTATAATGAGAGGTCCTAGAATATAGTTTCTCTTCCAACTGGTTAACTCTTTCCCTTAGAATCTTGTTCTCTTTTTCAATCTTTTGAGACACCTTGTGAGCAAATCTAGCAACATTAACAGTTAAATTAATAGCCTCAATAACTGAAGTATCCGAGACTCTTTTGAGTAGAAGGTGAAAATACAATTCATCTTGTTGTTAAATCATTGAGAACTTTTGTGTGGTAGGATATAAACATCAAATGGCCAATATGTCCAACTTATCATCAAATGTAGAACAAAAAAAATAGACTTTTGGTCTGCTTAGGATCTGAATTGTCAAAACAAATGTCCTATCTCCTTCTCAAACTATCAAATGCAATGGTTGAAGAGAGATCACAACCCTTTAAAATCAACATGCCACTCTTTTCTCATAATTTGCCTCCCCATTTTAGGAGTTATGTTATCCAACCTTTCATTTTCTCTCTTCAAGATTTCATCTTTTAGATTTAGTTTTTCTCCTTCATCAAGGATTTCAAGTCGTATAACCCTTTTCTTTTGTATTTAATCTGCTATATTTTAAAGAAAAAAATACTTAAACTCTCTTGATTGAATAAAATTATCATCACTCACAAACTCACATGCTGTCAACCTCACATCCTTAGTAATATCTCCTCCTAACCTAAAAGCACCAAGAACTCTTTCCATAGAAAGATCATCAATTTGCATCCCCAACCTTGTATCAAACCCATGAGGTGGAATGGATTGATCTAATTGAGTGTTGAATACCTCACAGGATTCAAATAGAATGTCTTGAACATGAGATAAAATGTGTAGTGGTGTGATGGCCTTAGGACTTTCAGGGACAATTATTAGTTTTGCACCTAATGAGGAAGGAGTTGACATGGGTTTCTTTGAAGATGAAGAAATGAATGATCTAGGAGGGGGAAGAACAGTCCAAGGAAAAGGTTTTGAAACTATAGAGGCAGTAGAGGTAGGTACTTCATAGGGTAGAAGTGATGGATACATAGGGATATGTGGTGGAGAAGTTGGCCCAATTAGAGAGCCAATGGATGATGGTGATTCTTATCTCACCTCAATTGGAGGGGATTTGGGCTCTTCACATTGCACTTGTGCTCTTGGCCATTCATTTGGTAATTAAATTTCATGTACATCTTCATAAGAACCAAAAATTTCCCTCATCTTAGCTTGTAGAATCAAAATTTGTTCCCAATGAGGAGAGTATGAACTATCACTCCTCTTATTCAAAATTTTCATCATACCTAATCTTGTAGGACCTCTCCTTTTGTTTCAAAATTTCTTGATAATATACTACATTTTTAATCAAATCTTCCTCTTCATCCCATTCATGGTTAGGACACTTTCCTTTTGTTAGCCTATGTACAAACCATTCAAAATCATAAAATCTATGCTTGGCAAAACAAAGATTATACTTACCAAGAATACTATCTAGAGTGTCAAATGCCTTTATATTGGTAAAATGATATCTTCCTACTTGAACTTGGGATGGGAGGAATGATTCTTTCTTGTGAGAACCTCCGATGATAAAATTTTCCGCTTCATAAAATTGGTGCATTATCTCCAATAACGCAACCTTGTCAGGCACTATAATTGGAAGGTCCGTCTGTACAACAGGGCTACCAAAAACCCTAATGATATTATGGTCCTTGAAGTAGAATTCAGATCCTCAATTATGATCTATACCCTTCTCCAGGTTAGCATCCTTTGGTCTCAGAAGCTTCTTTGATTTTCACTTAGATCTGATGGCACAATTCCTTGAAATAAGGCCATCATCTTTCTAATAAAATGATTCTCAAACATGATGTAATTGGATTGCGTATGGTGTATATCCCATAAATATGTCAATTCATGGACATGAAGATATTCTCTTTCAACCATGGGCCTAACCCTTAGGTCTTCTTGCCAGACCTTGTGACCATTAAACAATAGAATATGCATCAATATTGAATAATAACTAAATGCACTAAGGGGCTTGCTCTGAACTAACAAAGTGTTGTATGCATTTTATCATCTAATGTAATTTCATAGTCAGAAGCCTTGTTATGGTCTTTTCTTTGAATATCCATACATACAACTAGCATCCAATTAGGGATAAAGGGTTCAACATCCACACGAAAAACCTAACACGATGCATAATACGTGTCCTTGAAGTATTCTAAAAACAAATCAACACTATAAGGAGGTTGATCTCATAGAGTCAAGGCCTTTTCATCTTTGGTTAATTGTTTTGGCCTAAGGTTGGAACCTTTCTCCTATAGAGCCTATTATGTGATTTGAATTCTATGGCCTATTCATCCACATCGAGTGTCCAACTAGTCCACTCATCCAATATGATAGTGTCTTCAATTGTCTTTTCATTGATGATGACCAATCTTTGTCCATCATGAGCCAATATCTCTCTTGTTCCTTCTTTATATCTCCTTTCTATGGTTTTCATGAGGTTAATATTAACAAACACATTAGGAACAAGTAGTCTTCTCAAATTCAAATCCCATTTTTTTCTTACTAGGATATTATCCTTTTTCTTTTTTTAACATCTTCTCCATAGATTAAACCCCAAGATTAAATGATTATGTCCCTACATACCACATTTAAATCAATGAAAAATACCTTGGTTTTGTTTCTAGCTTTGTTTCTATTCTGAGTGTTGGTAGATCCATGAAGCTGGGCTATGACTTCCTTAATGAACTTCCTCTTGGCCTAAGAAGCAGAGGACTCAACCATAATGAAATTTTAACAATTAGGGTTTTACTAGAGTGCAACCTACTGTGATAGGGTTTTTGATTTTTTTTCAATTAGACCCTAGGAGTCACTCAAATGGGTTCCATTATAGTGAATATGGCTTATATTAAACATTCAGGGTAGTAGATTACTTAAACTAGAAGCAAATTTTACAAATTTCATTGCTATATAAAACCCTATTCATGCAAGAAACAATTGTCATTCAGATAATTTTGATCTCAACAAATGCAAGAAATGATTTAGAACACAAAGGGAGAATTCACATTTTCAAGTAGGATAGATTGAGCATAAATTTTCCTTATAAAAGTGCAATTGAATAAGTAAGTACCACCACATAATGACCTTGTTGGCATGAGCTAGATATTACTTTTCAAATTTGAATATTTGAGCATTTAACAACTATTAAGCTGTTATAATCAACATACAATATAATTAAGACACGTCACATCTAGGCCAAGTCTTACGCTAAAGGAGGCTTGACCTGGTCAAGCATTTTTGACTAATCATGCAACCATGTGTTAATCCCAACCCTTGATCTCACATCATGTGATTGCGGTTTAGGACCCATCGCTTTTCTTACTAGCAGCCCTACAAAGTTTTTTTTAGCAACTTTTAATAATTACACAAGTGCATCGACAATCCACACCATTGATCCTTTCAGATGTGATCTTTGTTTATGTTTATGACATCTCAACATTCGTGGGGTCCACTAGTCCACCACTCGAATCCTTAAATACATCCTCATTTTCATGGCTCTAGCTCAGATGAGGTGGCAAAATTGCGGGCCACCTTGCTACGCCAACACCATGGGGCTATGGAGTTTAGTCTTTCATGCATGTCTTCCTATTCATTAAATGCATGAATCTCAATAGCATATCATGTATCAAATGCTTGGGGTGTAGGGCCTATTGACATGTTAGCTTTGGGGTTACAAATTTAGTTTCATCGAGCATATTTGCCTAGTCATCCAATTGCGCGATGATTTGAGACGTTGATACAAGTGAAGAAGTATGAATGATGAATCCATTTTGACTTATTGACCAAACCACTATAGAGATAGGCAAAGATGTAGCTTTGAGTTAATTATGTTGGCATTTGAATGAACTGGTAAAGACTGTTGGTGATTTGCAACCGGTAAATGATTGATTAGTGAATGTGATGAAGAATTTGAGATTCATGTTTGATGACTAAGTCTTGTGTTATCAATGATGGCAACAATATTTTATGGTCATTTAAGTCTTGGAAGCAAGCAATAAGGTTTAACCAATACAGATGATAGTTTACCAGTGAACCGAAAAATAGGTTCTTAAACCAGTAAACAAAGACAGAGTTGCATTCATGCAATCAATATAGGCGATTGATGAAGATTTGAATGATGCGGTTTTATAGGAGTGACAAAGATAGGTATTTGGAGCCATGTTCATGACCACATTGATAGATTCAATTGGAAAAGCGAGATTTGATGTACATAGCAGGTATTCTGGTGAACACTTAATCGATAGTGATAAAGTCACTTAAATCGGTAAAATGACACAGGTTTAGATTTGTTATGTCAGTGGCCAACATAAGTTTGACATACAATATTATTTTATCTAGATTCATTGAACCTAGGAAATTGTTCCAAGGTTGTATCCAACTAAGTTGATGTCTATAAAAAGTGTGATGAGTTATGAGATAAAAAATGTTAATAAGATCGAAGGCAAATATTGAGATTGTGATTGTGCGGTGATTAGTGAAGATCTGTATTGATGTGTTATTGAAGTTTTGAGGATTTGAAGTGGATCTTATCAGACACAAAGGTGTTATATGAAAATCATTTGAACTATTGTTATATTAACAGTTACAATAGTAAAATCCCTTAACCGGGTAGGTCCTAATAAGCTTTACATTGTAAATCCCGTAACAAGGTAGCTCTATATCATAGTGTTAAATCCTCTTGTGAGGTTGATCCTAACAAGTCAAAGATCTTAACAAGGCTAATCATTTAAATCCTTAACCAGGTGACTCCTAACTGGGTCTCCTCCTAACGGGGCATGTTTGTAAGACCTTAATCGGTCAAGATTTCTATTATGCAGATAGTGAATCTTGTGGGTATTACTCCCACCATGGTTTTTACCTTTTGGGTTTCCAAGTATAAATCTCTTGCGTTATGTGGAATTTTTTTTATTGGGCATTAGATTATATGGTGATATTCCTCTTATGCTTGTTAAGTTTTAAGTTGTTTAGGTTGGTGATCAGATTCATATTGTTTTTGGTTGCACTGATTCACCCCCCCTCTCAGTGCCTTATAAGTTTACCAATTGGTATCAGAGCTAACCTTCTTTGAGGCTTAACTGCTTGAGAAGGATTCCTAAGGTAGACATGGGGGATATGAGTTATAGAGAGATGTCTAACAAACTTGTAGAAACTGAGGATACCCTAGAAACATTGAGAGGCAAGTATAAAGATTCACTTGCTAAGAGAAGAGAGCTGACCAAACAACTATTGAAGGTTTTAGAGAGCAGTTCTTCTAATGAAGAAAACATAAGTGCATTGGTTGATGAGGTGGAGAAACTGAATAATGAGAAGACTAACTTGAGGAGAGATCTAGAAGCCCTAACTATCTGGATGAGTCAAGAACTTGAAGCAAGGAGGGCAACAGAAGACAAGATCAAAGAGAAAGAACATGAGATCTTTAAGATAAATCAGGAAAATGGACCTCTATATGCACACTGGTATGAGGCAAAAGAAGAAAAAGAAGAGATAAAGGTAGAATTGGATATGGAAATGTCTCTTAGAGAGACTCTCATGAAAAGGAATGAATACCTTAGAAAAGAACTTGGTGATGCTAAAGAGAAGCTTGCAAAGTTTAACAAAAGTTCTACCATGCTTGATGAACAGATCCAATCTCAAAGGATGAACAGTGACACAAATAGATTGGGTTACAATATATTTGAGAAAGGTGAGTCTTCTAGTACTAAGGACAACTTGCATGAAGGTAAATCTGCACTTAAAGTTCAGAAACCCATCGGTAAGAAATCCTATAAGCCTGCTTGTTTCAATTGTTATAAACCAGGACATACTACCAATGTTTGTAGAAGAAGATTTGATGTTGCTAATGGTTATAAAACCTAATTCTTATTAAGGATATAAGCCTAGAACCTTTAATGGTTATTGTTTCACTTGCAAAATATATGGACATAGAGCTATTGAGTGCAGGTATGGAGCAAATAATCTGACTCCTCAAATGAGTCAGAGGTCTGGTGGTGGTTGGCAAAGAACCTTCAATGACCAAAGATGTTCTAACTGGCATAGACCCTATGCTAATCGGCCTAGTCCATATGAGATGGAAAAGAGGATGAATGTGGTTTGCACAATATGTCATAACTACGGTTATGTAGCTATAAACTGCAGAAGAAGGACTAGTAGAGGCAATGCCGAACCTTGGAGAGCATCTGGCATGGCTTGTTATAATTGTCATAAACTGGGTCATATTGCAAAGTTTTGTAGAGCAAAGGTGAACTAACTAGTGAATCAATCTGATGATCAGAAAGGGAAGATGAAAGTTGATGTGGAGGAGACTAGAGATGAAATGAACAAAATCTAGAAAAAGAAGGATGATGAGAAAACTGAAGTCAAACCATATGAAGATCCTATTTCTCCACCTAGTGTGGAGAAACCTTCATTGACAAACTAAGCTGTTAAAAATCTTAGGGGGAGCTTAATGTTAGATCCATTTTAGAACCTCCTAAAGGACTATGAGGTATATTGAATCTCCATACTCTGATGTATTATGGTATTAAGAAGTGATTTTGTGATCAAACCGGTAGGTTTGATGTGTTATGAGTGTTAGATCCCAGAGACAAATGAGAGGGGGGGGGGGGGGTGAATCAATTGTCAAATAAATTTAAACCAAAAACAACTTAACCAACTTAATGCTTAATACCAGTAAATCAGTTCAACATGCCGGTAGACAGCTTTAACAGTTAATTGCTATACCAGTAAGGATTAGTGCATGAAACATAAACACAAAGTCATCCACAACACATAACACCAATATTTGTACGTGGAAACCCTGTAAGGGGAAAAACCACGGTGAGAAACCTTACCCACAATCAGATGATACTACTACAGATAGTAAGTGTACATAAATGGGGTCTGCACATGCAGAAAGGCCAACAACCTAGAGCTCACTACTCAATCACAAAATGGGAGTCACACTAACTACAGTTGGATGGTTAAATCCAATAAGAATGTACTGCACAAAATAGCATCTTCATATGCTGGATTCAGTACCAGTGTAATGCTGATATGCTTTCACAAAAAAACTCCTTCAATCTTCAAATGATGTCTATGTGTATAGCTCTACTTAATCTCGCATATACCTTCACACAATCCTTTTTCGCATTCTACACTTGATCTTACAAATAAGATCTTACATTTATACCATAACCTAAGACCAATTTTAGTAGGTCGGCTCTACAAGATATTACAATAAAGACATTTTACAAACAATATAATATCCGATGCAATAACTGATTGAACATGTCGGCTTAATGCATTTACAACAATAATTAATCATCTCCATAGCATGCCATGTTGATCTGGAAAAGATAAGCCTGCCAGTGTAACCCTAGACCTATTTGCCGGTAACAACAAATATGCAACTATGAATATACCAATGAACAAAACTCCAGGACAAGATGTCCAAATGATGTCTTCAACATAACCATGTGTCTTCCATGCCATTCCAAGTGTCAGTGATCATTATATCTTGCAAGTGTACCAGATACTAGTAACTATGCAATAGTTACTTGCTTGCCGGTAATGCTGCTGGATCTCCAAAGTGCTAGTGTTTTAGTAGGTGTTGACATCAATGACAAAACCATACCAAAATACTAACAATTTCCCCCTTTGGCATTGATGGCAACACAAGATGGAAAAACCATCATAGTGCCAAAACACAAATGCCAAATACCAAAAACCAACAATCTCCAAAAAGATTATAACTAGAAATCAAAATACAAATACAGAGAGTAATAATCTCTCCTAAACAACAATCTCTCCCCCTGGGAGCAACATGTGTTTTCCTTGTGTTTTTCAAAGTTTTTCCATACCAATCTCTCCCTAAAAGATAATGTGTTTTTCCATAGATATCTCTCCCCCTTTGACATCAAATGCCAAAGTTACAATAAAACCAAGTTCATATACAAAATACCAATCAATTCAATATACCAACTACTCCCCCTAAGAAGTAGCTTCCCATCAAAGACCAGAATAAAAGATTTCTCTGTTAATTCTACCGGTTGATGACAATCATCAACTGTCTAAGTCTCTACTGGTGGTGGCATAACTCCAAGCTGATCTCTGAGATATTCAAAAGTCTCCTTAGGCAAAGGTTTAGTGAAAATATCTGAAATCTGCTCTTTAGTATTCACATAAACCAGTTTTATCTCCTTTGCTTCAACTTTTTCCCTTAGAAAATTCAATTTGATAGAAACATGTTTGGTTTTAGAATGTAATACCGGATTCTTAGATATATCAATTGCTGCAGTGTTATCACAATAGATAGTAATAGGTTCCTTGCATTTTACCTTTATGTCTTTACTTAAGCCATAGTACCTATGTACAGTTAGTTGCTGCTGCAACATATTCTGATTCTGTTGTTGATAAAGATGTGCAACTTTGTTTCTTACTCAACCAAGAAACTAGTTTGTTTCCAAGAAAGAATGCTCCACCGGTGGTTCTTTTTCTATCATCCACATCTCCTGCCCAATTTGCATCTATGTATGCACATAATTCAAAGTTTTCATCTCTAGGATACCATAATCCAAGATTTATAGTGCCTTGTAAGTACTGGAAAATCCTTTTTACTGCTGATTCATGATTTTCTCTAGGATTACTTTGAAATCTTGAAACAATACATACTGCATTCATAATATCAGGTCCGGTTTGTGTCAAATACAGTAAACCTGCTATCATAGATTTGTATCTAGTTGGATTAACAGGTGTAGATTCATCCATTTGTGATAATTTGTCATTTGTTGTCATAGGTGTGCTTACCGATTTAGAGTTCTCCATCCCAAATTTCTTTAGTAACTCTTTTAAGTATTTGGATTGACTCAAGAATATACCTTTATCAGTCTGTGAAATGTGCAATCCTAATTTTTTTTTATTTCTCCAATCATAGACATTTCAAATTCTTGCTACATTTTAATAGAAAATTCCTTACATAATCCATCTTCTCCTCCAAAGATTATATCATCAACAAATACTTCTATAATCAAGATGTCATCATTAGTTAATTTATAATATAAATTGTTGTCTGCATTTCCTTTAGTAAAACCAATCTTTAAAAGATACTTATCCAATCTTGCATACCAAGCTCTTGGAGCTTGTTTTAGTCCATACAGAGCTTTTCTTAACCTGCAAACCATATCATTGTCATCTATCAAAGAAAATCCATCAGGTTGTTCAATGTATACTTCCTCTTCAAGATCTCCATTCAAAAATGCACATTTAATATCCATTTGATAAACTTTGTAGTTATTGTGTGCTACAAAAGCCAAAAATAATCTGGCTACCTCAATTTTAGCTACCGGTGCAAAGGTTTCATTGTAATCAACTCCTTCTTTCTGAGAATATCCATTACACACTAGTCTTGGTTTATTTCTGACAACCTTACCATCTTCATTAAGTTTGTTTCTAAATACCCATTTGGTTCCAATTACATTTTTATCTTTAGGCCAGGGAAATAATGTCCAAGTGTTGTTTTTCTCAATTTGTTCTAATTCTTCTTCCATAGCTTTAATCCAAAATTTATCTTCACATGCCTCATTAACAGATGATGGTTCAATTTGAGAAATAAGACATACCTCTTCATTTGCCAATCTTCCTCTTGTCATAACTCCTTTAAACTTGTTTCCAATTATCTGATCTTCAAAATGATTCAGTCTTACATATCGAGGTGTCTTGGTTTGCTGTTGTTCCTCAATTACTGTGGAATCCTTAGATGATACCGGGGTAACTGAATCTTCATTCTGTACCGGTGGATTCAGAGTAGGTTCATTTATCAAAATTTCTGTTGCTAGTTCAGAGTCTCTATACCTTGAGGTTCCTCTGAATTGTTCATCAATCTTTACATTTGTACTTTCAACAATTTTCTGCAATCTCTTGTTAAAACATCTATAGGACTTGCTCTTAGATGAATAGCCAAGAAGTATTGCTTCATCACTTCTAGGATCAAATTTGCCAATATACTCATCTCTTCTGATATAACATTTACTTCCAAAAATTCTGAAATACTTAAGAGTAGGAGTATTACCAAACCATAGTTCATGAGGGGTCTTACCGGTTTCACCTTTGCTGTGAACTTTGTTAAATGTATAGACTGATGTACTGATTGCTTCTCTCCAATATACATGTGGTAGGTTTGCTTCTGATAACATACTTCTTGCTACATCCAAGATAGTTCTGTTTTTCCTTTCAACAACTCCATTCTGTTGTGGTGTCTGAGGTGCTGATAGTTGTCTTCTAATTCCATTCACTTCACAGAATGTATTAAATTCCTTAGATGTAAATTCACCTCCTTGATCTGATCTTAAACATTTGATTTTCTTATTGGTTTCATTTTCTACCATTGCTTTGAATAGTTTGAACTTTCCAAGTGCTTCTAATTTTTCTTTGAGAAAAGTAACCCAACACATTCTAGAATAGTCATCAATAATTAGCATGAAATATCTATCACCTTGTAAGCTTTTAGTTCTAGCTGGACCACATAAATCAATGTGAACCAAATCAAGAGCATTATTTGATTTTTCTAGAATACTTTTTAAAGTAGCTCTAACTTGTTTTCCAAATTGACATTCCTTACATACTGTATTCTAAGGTTTGACAATTTTAGGTAAATCTCTAACTGCCTTAGTAGTATTGATCTTTACCATGCAATCAAAGTTTACATGACAGAGTCTCTTATGCCATAACCAACTTTCATCTATATGTGCAATTAAGCATGTCTTTTCATTGTTATTTAAATGAAATATATTACCTTTAGTCTGATTACCGGTTGCAATTTCCAAACCAGTTCTATTCATGATTTTGCATTTTTCATTTTTAAATTGTAACTGAAATCCTTTCTCAACTAATTGACCAACACTCAAAAGATTGTGCTTTAATCCTTCAACATAGTAGACATTTTCAGTGTTATACTTACCATCAAGAGATATTGTACCCTTACCTTTGATTGAACAAGCTTTGTCATCTCCCAATCTCACTAAGCCTCCATTGTATTCTTGAAAGTTCAAGAATTTACCTTTGTCTCCTGTCATATGATGTGAGCATCTTGAATCAATGATCCATTCATCCTTTACTTGAACTTTAGCTGCCAGAGCCTGTACTACTGGTTGAGCAGTAGGTGCCAGTTGATCTTCTGTTATAGCAACAAAAACCCATCCATTGTCTACTGGATCCTCATCATTATCATCAGTCACACCTTCATCAGAAATGTAACAAGATTTGTCTTTATTCTTCTTAAATCTGTATCTTTGATATTCAGGGTTAGGCTTGTATGTTATTCTAGCTTCTTCTCTTAGTCTAGCATGTCTATCAGGGCATCTTGAAGCCATATGACTAATCTTATTGTAGTTAAAACATTTAAAGGGTGCTTTACCTTCATACTTACTTCCAACTAGACCTTTAGGCATTTTCCTTGCAAATAGTGCTTCAAGTTCTTCAAGTTCTTCATTTTCTTTCCTACTTTCTTCAAGTTCTCTTGCATAAAAGGCTTTCCAATCAGATTTGTCAAATGATGGAGCAGATGATGTTGATGCTTTAAAGGCCAAATCTATCTTTATAGTAGCAACAAGACCAAATTCTTCAATTTCAAAAGCTGGAAGTTTCCCAATCAATGTATCCCTAGTAACTGATGTATTAGTCATAGTTCTTAACTCATTTATAGCAGTGACTTACATTTTATATGCCTGTGGGAATCCTCTTAAAACTTTTGAAACAATTTCATCCTCACTTAAGGTTCCTCCAAAACATTTAATACCCAAAACAATTTCATTTACTCTTTCCATAAAAGCATAAATCCTTTCATCTTCTTCCATTTTCAGATGTTCATACCTAACTCGGAAGCTTTCAAGTTTTGCAATTTTGACTATGGAATCTCTTTCATTCAGTGTTTCCAAATGATCCGAAATAGCTTTAGCAGTAGACCTATCTGATAGTCCCATGATTTGTTGATCTGATAATGCGCTCAAAAGTGCTTCTCTTGCTTTGCAATCATTTTCCTCATCTTTTGTCAAGTTAGCTAGACTAGGCTGACCTTGTACAACAACAGTATAGCCATTCTTTGTAACATCCCATATGTATTTTCCAATGCAATTTAGATGTGTCTCCATTCTGATCTTCCATATGCCATAGTTGGTTCCATCAAGTTTAGGACTGTCCTTCTTGAAATAATTAGTAGACATTGGATCTCCTCAAGTTGTTAAACTTTTGCAAAAGAGGACTAAGCTCTGATACCAATTGTTAGGTCCCAAAGACAACTGAGAGTGGGGGTGAATCAGTTGTCAAATAAATTTAAACCAAAAACAACTTAACCAACTTAATGCTTAATACCAGTCAACCAGTTCAACATGCCGGTAGGTAGTTTTAACAGTTAATTGCTATACCGGTAAGGATTAGTGCATGAAACATAAACATAAAGTCATCCACAACACATAACACCAATATTTGTAGGTGGAAAGCTTGCAAGGGGAAAAACCATGGTGGGAAACCTTACCCACAATCAGATGATACTACTGCAGATAGTAAGTGTACATAAATGGGGTTTGCACATGCAGAAAGGCCAACAACCTAGAGCTCACTGCTCAATCACAAAATGGGAGTCACATTGACTACAGTTGGATGGTTAAATCCAATAAGAATGTACTGCACAAAATATCATCTTCATATGCTAGATTTAGTACCAATGTAATGCTGATATGCTTTCACAAAAACCCTCCTTCAATCTTCAAATGATGTCTGCATGTATAGCTCTACTTAATCTCGCATATACCTTCACACAATCCTTTTTCGCATTCCATGCTTGATCTTACAAATAAGATCTTACATTTATACCATAACCTAAGACCAATTTTAGTAGGTCGGCTCTACAAGATATTACAATAAAAACATTTTACAAACAATATAATATCCGATGCAATAACCGATTGAACATGTCGGCTTAATGCATTTACAACAATAATTAATCATCTCCATAGCAGGCCATGTTGATCTGGAAAAGATAAGCCTGCCGGTGTAACCCTAGACCTATTTGCTGGTAACAACAAATATGCAACTATGAATATACCAATGAATAAAACTCCAGGACAAGATGTCCAAATGATGTCTTCGACATAACCATGTGTCCTCCATGCCATTCCAAGTGTCGGTGATCATTATATCTTGCCGGTGTACCAGATACCAGTAATTGTGCAATAGTTACTTGCTTGCCGGTGAATGCTGCTAGATCTCCAAAGTGCTAGTGTTTTAGTAGGTGTTGACATCAATGACAAAACCATACCAAAATACCAACAATGAGAACTGGTACCGTGTTAAAAGATATTTTAGGGTTTTACTGGTAATGACATTTAATGCGGGGGGTAATAAGAAAATAAAAGGAACTTTTTGAATGTTATTTGTCACATTGCATTCTTATGAGCACATAGAGAGCGAATAGAGTAGAGCAGAGTTTGTGTTTGCAGCATTGACAATATTTGAAGTGATTTGGTGTGATTTGCGATCAGGAAATGGTGAGATAGATTTGGTTGTGTTTGGAACCTTAGTGCAGAAGTGGTAAAAGATATTTATTGAGAAATATTGATATCTTCTTATCTTTTTTGAATCATTGAAGATGGACACCCCACATTTAATTGATGTTACCGATAGACCTCATCCTGAATTTAAGAGGAACCCATTTAAGTCTGAGGAAATTGATCCCATCGGAGCTCTATCCAGAGTTCCTTATGGTGTCTTACATGTCAAAGATGTTAGATCTTTCTATGATTGCAAACTAGAGGATCTTGGTGTTGTTGCTTTTTTTGATCAATATAAAGCATTGTATGATAAGAATGGTATTTTGAAGGATCATTTCAAAAGGGTTACTGAGAAAGGGTTTCAATATGCCTTGAATTTCATTAATGATTTTGATGATGAACTTGCGAGATATGTGCTTAGTAGGATTCATGACCAGTTTATGTGGCTCGACCAACCACATAAAATTTCTAAGGAAGTTGTTCACACAATCACCAAATTTTGTGCCACAGGTGAGGTTCTAGTTTTGAGATCCATTCCTAAGAATGATGTAGAAAATTTAACATGATCTAAATGGGATGGAAGAGAAATGATAGTTAAAAATATCAATGATCCGATAGGAAAGTATGCTTCTATGGTGATCGGTTACCAGATCTATTACTCTAGCAGGATGAACAACATCCTTGCTGCAACCATTCATACAACTTACCAGATGATCAAAGAAGATGTTGACTATGACTTGTCAGAGGAATTGAGGAGTCAACTTGTGCTGAACCTAGAATGCATCAAAAAGGATAAGAGGTTAAGGTTTAAATTTGGTCAATTAATTCTAGGTCTATTCTTTTATTTTTAGAAATGTTTCCCTGGTATTGGTGATATCTAATGGATAGATGGAACTCCTACATTGATTTTGGAAAAATTGCATGGGGGTATTCTAAAATTTCAGAAGAAAATGCATGTAAGGGAAAGGATACTGACAAAGGTTGTCAACCGGTATGAAAGCACAAATTGCTTTATGGTTGATACATATACTTTCATGATGGAGGCATCTATGCCCCAGACTACATGGGTTATGTCCATGGGATATGAAGTAGACAAATATCTTCTGATTGCATATGCTAATCATTTTCTTGCCCAACTAATAGATACAACAACATAATGATTTGGAACTTACAAGGAGAAATCCCTTCAAGTGCACTCTAAACTTCAAAGACCGGTAATTGTAAAGAAAGTTAGAAAAGAGTTGAAGCATTTACAGAGCAAGCAAGATTCACAAAGGATGCCATTGCTGAAGAAAGAGAAAAGCATGTTGCTCAACAGGTTGTAACATCAAGTGCACCAACTGGTACCCCCACCAGTGTAAAGACAAGACCTAGAAAGGAGAAGGCTGCAAATAAAGAAAACTTAGCAGTTGTTAAAAAGGAGAAACTAGTAGAAATTAAAAAGGAGAAACCAGTAGAAACTAAGAAGGAGAAACCATCAAAGATTCAGTTCCGGAGAAAAGGTAAGATTGTTGAACCACCTACTACACTAGTTAAGACTGGTAAAAGGAAAAAACAACAAGCCCATAAACCGGTAGATGCAAATGAAGAAGAGATTGAGTCCAAAGGAGAGAAGAAATCCCTAAGGGCCAGTGGAAAAAGGTCAAAGGGTGTTGGTACTCCAACTATGAAATCTCCAAAGAAATTGGTAATCAATCTCACACCTCTTGAAAATTTAATAATAAACATTAAAGAGTATGGTATATTGATTGGTGTGAAGAAACTCTTTGATAAGTTTAGTAAAGATGAACAAACGGAAATAGAAGATGCAATTGTTTACATGATGAATAAATACAACAAGGCCCTAATTGAATTGCAAGGGAAAATTCCAAATTCATTGTAAAATATAATTGATGCTAGATGGAAGGAAGCCATGAAACAAGATAGAGAATACATTGAATATTTTCTAAAAAAATTACAACCTAAAGCTACTAAGGAAGAGATAGATGAAATTTTTTCTAAGGCAAAGTCATCTTTTAGGTCAAAGAAAAGGCTGACAAGAATGTTAATTGGCAAGACCCAATCATTCCATGGCAAGACTGAACAAATTTTGAAAAAGGTATTGGGTCTGATTCTAGATGAAGAGGAAGAAGTTAAGGAAGATGAACCAGAAAGGTTTGAGGCTGAAGATCTTCCGAAAGGTGTTAATAAAACTGATTTTAAGCCTGATGAAATTGTGCTAGATGATCTACCGGTGAACAAACAAACTGAACCTAAGATTATCCCTGATGATGATGATACTGATAATAATGATGATGTTGGTGCTCCTAACAATGTAAATGTACATGATGCTGATGTAGATATTTTTGAGCAACAAGAAGAAAACAAGGATGAGGAGCCACCGGTAGTTACTCAAACTATTGATACGCAGCCCCCACCAGTACGGGAAAATGAAAATAAAGAGGAAGCGAGAAAAGAAAAAGAAAAGGAAGAGGAAAATAAAAATGAAGATGCAGAGAAGAAGACTTAACCTAAAGTGACACCTTTGTCACTTGATTCTAAAAAGAACATTGTAGATGATGAAGATGATGATGCTATAAGAATCAAAGGTCCACTACACATGGATAATTTGAGCTGAACTAAGTTGATGGAGATTGTAACTGCCATGCAATCCCAGGCCAAGAAGAAGAGGATGAAAGAACAAAAAAAGGAGGCAGAGACAATAAGGAATGTTGTTGAGATTTTGTCAAGTCTCCTACCAGAGACTGATACTGATACTTTTGTTACTCCTATTGACAAGATTGGACAACTTGTTTCTAATGCCGGAGAACAAATGAAATCTTTGGAGGATGCAACTTATGTTAGTGTTGAGAAGGATTACAAGAAGAGAAGAATTGAGCAGTTACTGATTGAAATTGACAAAGGTAAAGTTGCTCTTACTATCAATAAGGACTATTTGAAAGAAGGACTTGAAACCAGAGGCAAAATACTCTCAACTATTTCAAAAGTTTTATTATTTTGTACTGACTTGAAGAAGAAGAAGAAGGAAGAAGCTAAGCAAGAACTTGTAGTTATTAGTGAGTCATCCAAGCCCCTTAATGACTCTGCTATCAATTATGGAAGATCGGGTGTTGAACTTCAGCATAAGCTGAAAGCTTATGAATTTGAATATGTTAAGAGGATCAGATCACTGGAGGAATTACAGACACAACTGATACCAAAGGTGGAAATATTGCAGAGAGCCTATAAATAATCTAAAGCTATTCTTGCTACACCAGAGATGAGCACTCTGGATGCCATGGAGGAGTTTGTTGGACATATGAGGACACATGTGGAGATAACCAACACTATTTTGGAGACTTCGTATAATGATCTGACATAATTGAAATCACATTTTAGTGATTCTTTTTCTAATATTGCATTGTAACAACATTTTGAAATCCCATATCTATATATGCTATGCAATTTTGATGTACATGTATTTATCTTTCATGCATTTACTTCTTTGTTTGGCATTGTTGTCAAAGGGGGAGTAATAGTTGAAGAGTCAATCAAAATTTTGTATGTAAAAGTAAAGGGAGAGTAGTAGTATAAGTGTTTTAATTTTTGGAATAGCACACAATTGCTAAGGGGGAGTATATGTCATGAATTCAATTTTTGTATTGCACACTTAGTTGACAAAATTTTTCCTAAGTGTTGCCATCAATGCCAAAGGGGGAGAATGTTGGCATTTGACTGAATGGGTAAAGACTCTTAGTGATTTGCAACCGGTAAATGATTGATTGGTGAATGTGATGAAGAGATTGAGATTCGTGTTTGATGACTAAGTCTTGTGTTGTCATTGATGACAACAATATTTTTGTGGTCATTTAAGTCTTGGAAGCCAACCGGTACAGATGACAGTGTACCAGTGAACCAACAAATAGGTTCTTAACCGATAAACAAAGATAGAGTTGCATTCATGCAACCAGTACAGGTGATTGATGAAGAGTTGAATGATGCGGTTTTATAGGAGTGATGGAGACAGGTATTTGGAGCTATGTTCATGACCGCATTGACAAATTCAATCGGACAAGCGAGATTTGATGTACAAAGTAGGTATTCTGATGAACACTTAACTGGTAGTGATAAAGTCACTTAAATCAGTAAAATGACATAGGTTTTGATTTGTTATGTCGGTGGTTGACATAAGTTTTGCATGCAATATTATTTTGCCTAGATTCATTGAACCTAGGAAATTGTTCCAAGGTTATATCCAACTAAGTTGATGTCTATAAAAAGTGTGATGAGTTATGAGATAAAAAATGTTAATAAGATCGAAGGTGAATATTGAGATTGTGATTGTGTGGTGATTAGTGAAGATCTGTATTGATGTGTTATTGAAGTTTTGAGGATTTTAAGTGGATCTTATAAGACACTGAGGTGTTATATGAATATCATTTGAACTGTTGTTATCTTAACAGTTACAATAGTAAAATCCCTTAACCGAGTAGGTCCTAATAGGCCTTACATTGTAAATCCCCTAATAGGGTAGCTCTATATTAGAGTGTTAAATCCTCTTGCGAGGTTGATCCTAACAGGTCAAAGCTCCTTATAGGGATAATCATTTAAATCCCTTAACCAGGTGACTCCTAACTGGGTCTGCTCCTAATAGAGCATGTTTGTAAGACCTTAACCAGTCAAGATTTCTATTCTGCAGATAGTGAATCTTGTGGGTATTAACTCCCACCGTGGTTTTTCCCTTTTGGGTTTCCACGTATAAATCTCTTGTGTTATGTGGAATTTTTTTTGTTGGGCATTAGCTTATGTGGTGATATTCCTCTTATGCTTGTTAAGTTTTAAGTTGTTTAAGTTGGTGATCAGATTCATATTGTTTTTGCTTGCACTGATTCACCCCCCCACTCAGTGCCTTATAAGTTTATCAAATTGCACAAACATGGAAGAACACATGTCATTAATCTTTCATGATCTAAATGGAACATATGCTATTTATAAAGCATGAAGGAGGTGTGGGGATCGAGCAAGTTGTTTGATGAGGACAACTATGCAATAGTGTACCAATATAGAGCATCCACATGGAAGGACATGCACAATGTTTAACGTAAGGGTCGGGCTTGAATGAACTGACCGAGCTAATGCACAAGGTTGGTCATTATAACCATATAATAGGCTTAGTTCATGACTTAAGTAACTTGGAACCTAGTGTATACACATAAAATTGGCTATGAGCAATTAAATAAATATTTAATATTTATTTAATAATTATTCTTCTATTAAATAGTTAATTTGAAAAGAATAATTTATTTAATTCATTTCATGTCCTTCTGTTAATTAATTTAATTGAAACATTTTATTAATTAATTCATTATATCCTTTTCTTCTAATCAATTAATTAAATATCTAATATTTAATTATTCCTCTATCTACTATCCTATAGTCTCACCAATTAAATAATTTCTTAATTATTTAATCCCTTTTCCAAATCACCTTTCATTATCCACATTGCTTCTTCTTTGCCAACTCATCCATCATGTGGCTAAATTAATTCAACAAAATAAAATAAAATAAAATCATTTATTAGCCACTTATCTCCAACTTCCATAATAAATAAAATATTGTGTAGGTACACATATTTCCTAACCGTCTTCTATATTCTCTCCAACATCCATATATCTTAGGAAGACTTGAGTCCACTTGTCCTCTCATTCCTACATCTTCTCCAAATATCCTATATCCTCTCAATTCTTCAACCCAGTCAAGGTGAGATGAGTGACACTTTTCTTCTCCTTCCCCCTTTCTCTCAACTTTCAACTTCTTTCTCATAGCCATCCAATTTGCAAGATTCGATCACGATCGTTGATCTCTGCCACCTAAGCTCATGCACTCAAAATTCTATAAAAAGAGGTCTCCTAAGCCATTTTGAAACAAATAGCTAATCATATAGTCATTCTAGGAGTCTTGATCTTGCATCTGTGAGTTTGAGTTTGAAGTAATTAGCAATTTTAGAACTTATCATAGATTGATATCATGTTAGCTTAAATCATTTGTATATGCATATCAAAGTATCAGCTAACTATTAGTCCATTCTTCATATGCCATCTTGGAAGCTACTAGTGCTTGTCTGAGAGCAAATCATCTGCAACTAAGAACAATGGAGTTAGGACACAATGAGGTGTAAATCATGAAAGGTATAATCTTGTTTATTTCATTTACTTCATGTTACTTCATTGGTTGAAGTTAAGTTTCTTGTAGCTTTCCTTTTTTATATTTTATGACTAGACTAACAAGTTTCAAGACATTTCTTTGGAGTTCAACTTTAACCTCAACATTTTTGGCACCCACTGTGGGGCTCAGGTCTCATACTTACCTTTTCTAATATCCTATCTTATTCTTGCAAAATCAATTTAACGCTTTTGTAAGTCAGTTTCACGCATCAGTAAAATTTGACAGCGCATTTGTTGAGTAAGTTGGCACTTTTATCACTTAGGTTAGTGCTTGTTTTCAACAGAATAACACTTTTAATCATGAATTTATGCATTCGAGCAGTAGGATATCACCTTCATCGCATAGGTTATTGCTTTTTTTGCTTAAGATAGCGCTTTTGACTTCCAGGTTAGCGGTTTCGTTGTTTAGGATAACGCTTTTGCTCATTGGGATAGCACTTTTTATTGTTGGGATAATGCTTTTGCAGTTTTAGCGCTTATGTTTTGTTAGTGGGTGAAATTGGATTTTTTATAATCTGAAAGCTAATAACTTTGCAGGTCCGAATGTCCAAGACTTGAAAATTTGAAAACTACTGACATTTGTGGGTGCAGGGTTCATTTTGAGAAAATTTCATGCATTTCCTCACTTATCTAAATTAAGGATCTTTCAAGTAAAACATCATATCTTGTTCATCTATCTTAACTAGGAGGATAATCAACAATATGCAACTTGCATTTGAGTTTTTTCCTTAAACTAGTTGCACATAGATTATTAGAAGGCTTAAAATAAACCTTTGCCTTCTGTGTTTGTTGAAGTAGTAGGCAAGTATGCTCTCACCCTCATATGGTGATCAGAAAACAAAACCTACTTTCTTTTATGTGTAATCTTTAGAGGGTATGCCTTCCTGAGCTACCTTCAGGGAGCCAGTGAGTGGGGAATGACCCAAGTGGAAAAGGGCTAATACCGAGTCCTTTCGATCCACTCTAAATAAATCATGTTTGTGATGAAAGTCATAGACAACATGTGCTGATTAGTTCATATCGATACTATGTTTCCCCATAAACCTTATGGAGCGTAACCTCTATAGGCTGGGAACCTTTTGTATTTACAAAGTGTAAAGTGCCACATGTATGGCCACATGACCGGAAGCCCTTACTAAGAACCATATCTAGCTGCCCAAATCCTTCTAGTTATTGGCGCAGGAGGTCGAACCTCTGAAGCGACTCACACACATACAATTCTTATAGAGATATAAAGTTTTCCATGGGGAGTTTTCATGGAAATTGGTGCTTGGCTGCCCTGGAGAAGTGAGTGCCGGAGGTGGATCCAGTGGGGTCAAGCACCTAAATATCCACTCTGAATAGCGTAGCCTTGGGGGAAACCCCATATGAGATTCAACAATTATTGTTTTGGTCTACCATAGGATTCATGCTTGCTTGTGCTTTTTGTTTTTCACAATATTGTGTCTACAAAAAATGTTCTAAAAAATGGTCAAAAAACTGAAAAATCATCAGTCTGAATTGAGCAAAAAATTATCACAGGTCTTCAAACTAGTCAGATAATTAGGTTACCAATCCAACAGGCTATTTCCAAAGGTTTTCATGAGCATAAAGCATTCAATAAGTTAGTGATTCAACTGTCTCAAGTGCAAAAATCATCATCATTATCAGTTTCTCATCAGGATATATCAAATCCTTTATCACGAAACTTGATCATATCAACCTTTGTTCATTATCTTGGATATATCGTTCCTATTTGAACCTAGGTTATATCAAAATAAAGACTGTAATCACATTGGAATCAAACAAACTTGTAAACCATCATATGCTTATATAACTTTTAAATATTGCCTTAAGAAAATAAAACCTAGTTATAAGGCTACTCTGAAGAGGATAAGATTGTTGTATATCAATCGTAACATCTTGTTAAAACATAGGACATTCCTACCCTATTTTCATCACTATTTATGTGGTTATGGGACAAAATTTGACAGAGAAATTTTGCAAGCACATGCCTTTCAACAACAAGATGCTTTATCAAAACACACTAATAACAGTGGTAAAATCAACAAAGCTTATCTTCCTAAACCAATAATCACTTATTGAGTTATATTTAGAGGGTCAAAACTTGGGAAGTTTTCAAATCAATCACATTCTAGTTTAGACTAGAGCTCAATACAAGCAATTCAAAAAACAACCAAAATAAATGGAAGAAGAAAATTCAATGTTTCAAACTTTTGGATACATAGATGTTGATGAAGAAGTGGTCAATAACACCATTAGAGACCTTGAACAAGATTTTAAATTTGACAAACTAATGGAAAAGTTATTGGAGAAACAAAAAGAAAAATATCTTCTAATGTTGGCAAAATCAGGAGCTAAATTGCCACAAGACTTTAACATAGAAAGTTTGAAACAATATGCAGAGACGAGTAACAATAAAAACACTGATGATCCAAATAACGATGATGTAAATCGAGTAAATCATGAGGAAACAAGAGGAGATAAAATAAGAAAAGACCACGATGATACAAGGAGAGAGTGTGGTGACAGAAGAACTTATGAGGATGCAAGGAGAACCCATATGGATAATCCTTTGTTAACTCTTTCTCAACAAATGCAATCCTTACAACAACAAATATAGGATATGCAGAATGGAACGAGTTCCAAGAAATATTCTTTAGAGTATATCTGCCCATATCCTTTTGACAAAAGTTTAAACATGATACCATTCCCACAACATTATGAAATCCCTAAATATGATAAATATGATGGGAAATCTGATCCTCAAGATCACATTAGGGAATTTTGCACTATGAGTATAGAATTTGCACACGATGAAACTTACCTGATGCGTTTATTACCTAGAAGCTTAAATGGACAATCAATGGAATGGTTCTCAAGACTACCATCTGGAATTAAATCTTTTGAAGAAATTGTGAACATATTTATCTCACAATACTCATACAACGTAAGAAATGAGCTAATAATGCTAGATTTATGTAATGTCAAGCAAAATAATGGTGAACCTTTCATGGTCTTTTTACAATGATGGAAATGAATATTCAATAGATATCCAAGAGATGTACCCAATCAAGAGAAAATGGACATATTCATTGACAACCTTATCAGTGAAATGAGTTACCGTCTTAAAATGCAATATCCTCCTTCTTTTGCTAAGGTGATTGAAAATGGTCTAAAGATAGAAGATGCAATGGTAAAGAAAGGAGAGTTAAAATTTTACAACAATTCCTACAACAACAACAACAACAATCACAACAACAATAACAATGACAAACCTAATTTTGGTCAAACAATAGGAATGTTACTATTGGAGTTGAGGAAAAATCAACTCTACAACTCCCAAGTATCACCTGCATGCAAACCTGTCACAAAAGGAGAGAAGCAAAAAAACTATGGAGGCAAGAATTGAAAGGTCTAGAAAAGAGGAGTCATATTAATTGTGCAACAAGAATGCAATTCAATAATTACAATTGTTATGAAAATACAAAGAGAGAATCCTTATAAAAGGATACTAAAAACCCTAAAGGTGAAAACCCTAAAGAATTATAAGATTCCTAAGTTTAGCTTAAGCATAGATTATAATAAACTAATAATTAAATAAATAATTATTAGCTAATAAAAGATAACTCTAACACCCCCCCTTAAGATGAACTTAGGGAGTAGTTAAAAAACCACTAAGGACTAAAAATTGCATGTAAACAAAAATGCATGAAAGAAACAATGGGTCTCGACAACTAGGCCTGATGAGGTACCCAAGTACAAAAGAGTCTCTGTAAGACGGAAAAATAGAGAAAACCACACTGAAAAAAAAATCTACTCCAAAAAGAGATGAAGACTAGTGAAGGTCTGAAGAAGCCTCCAAACAAGAGAATCTCCTAGAAAATGGGAACAAAGGATGATCATGAAGAACATCACTGAAGCATGAAGAAGCTGCAAACATTGTCAAAGAGTAACTGCTAATCTGAAGAACCTCCACTAAAATAGAACATGACCGGGTAGAGAAGACTGTAATCTGCATGAGTGCCATCAAATGACACTACTTGAATCAGATGGCAAAGAAAGGCAAAGAACTGAACTCAAAGATACAAATGGCATAAAACACCAAAGCCTGAAGAGCTGATCAATCAAACCAGAAAGAATTAGAACCAACAGGAGAAACCCCCCTCTAATGATGACAAGGGAGAGGGATAGGTACACTAAAAATAATGGCCAACAAGAACTGCATGACGAAGAACTAGGAACATCGAAGGTGCACAGAAAGTACATAGTGTCGTGGAAGGAACACTCACTTGACACACATCACAAGGCTAATGTCATGGAAGGAACACTCACGTGACAAAGGTAGATGGAAAACAAAGGCAAACATCAACCCCCCATGACACTTTATAATGTAGTGCATATACAATAAGGCACAAGATGTGCAAGATCCCAAGTATACAATGCATAGTGGCACTTTATATCAATGTGTTTACAAAAAAAAGCTTACAAAATGATGCACAATGATCAGAAGAGACAAAAGACTAGAAATACATAAAGATCAGCCAAAGACGAGACATCTTACTCAAAGAGAGAGATCCCAAGACCTGAAACATCCAAGATATTCACTAGAGTGCTGAAAAACAAAAAAGTGAATAAAATGTACCTAGAGCATAATCTGGAATGAAAACTCATATGAATGGAAATTGCACAGAACAAGCTTTCCAACGATATAAAGTTTTTGAAAAATAGAGTTCGGATGCTCAAGTTATGTCTCCTAGAGTGCAAAATTGAACCTCTGGCTTTGACAGTGAAAAAACCATAAAAAACATAAAATAAAAAATTCAAACCTCTAGATTTGGCTAGAGCTCAAAAATAGCTTTCCGATGATATAAGATTTGTCAAAAATCGTCTTTGTGAGCCCAAGATATGGCCAAAAGATCGAAGGTGCTCCAGATGGGCCCAAAAGAGGCCTGAAGGCTGCCTATACAGTGCTGATGTCATCTGACTGTGAGCATAAATTTGATGGCCGTATGGATTTCACCACCAAAAAAACAATCTGCTTGGAAAAAATTGCCAAAAAAAGAACTCAGTGGTCGAAAAAAACCAAGTCGTCGAAAAGTTGCAGGGGGTTGAAAAAAGGGGTGGCGGGGCTGCTTTGGTGGCCGGTAGTGGCGGTGGTCTGGGGGTGGCCGGGTTCTGGGTGGCTCTTGGTGGCAGACAAGGGACAACTGCTCTGGGCGATGGGGCCGCTTTGGTGGCAGCAGTGGTCCGAGGGTAGGCGGCCAAAAAGAACGAGGGCCCAAAAAAAGGCCGGAGGGTAGTGATCGGTCTGCAAACGCCAGCAAGGCAAGGGAGAAGGCTTGCATCGCCTGCCACGGCGGGTACAGGACCCATAGGCTTTCGTAAGTAGGTACCCTAAACCAATTTCCCCCCCTTTTTAAAAAAAATATGTTGCCTCCGAGTTTTTTAAAAAACAAAGTAAAATTTTTGCTAAAAAAAATTCAAACAACCTCCATTAAAAAATCTCTTGATTTGCGTGCTTGAGGCCGTACTGCCTGGGGCCTAATTTTTTTTGCCTCCCGAATACTTGACACCAAAATAGATCAAATTTATATCAAAATTCATAGAAAACGCCTCCTGAATCCAACTGTGAGGTCCTTTTGGCACCAAAATGTACCAAAAATCAGCTATCCCCAGAAATGGAAAAAAGCAACTGCACAAACCCCCGAATACATAGTGTCATGCCTGTGAAGTGTATACCTATTCTTGCAACACAAAACACTCAATAGATCATTATAAGCATGGTTAGCAAGTAAGGCAAAGAAAGATAAACCATAGCTAATCGATCTATTGCCTCCTAGTAAATACGAGTATGAATTTTGCTCTCAGATCTGGTCATGCAAATTACAGTGACTTGACTACACTTAAATGGAGGATTTAAATGATAAATGATGCATTTAAGCTAGCAATGATAATGATTAAGCTACATGATTCCATGTTTATGCTAGAAAATAAGCTAGAATGATATAAATAAGCTATGATAACAATGCTCAAAATGATAAACTAAGATTGCATATGCCTATAGTAACAATGCCTGAAATGCAAAATGAGATGGGATCCAAGATCCTTTGAACTCCAAAATGGGGTCTATTTATAGGATTTCCAAGGCCAGGGGTGAGGTGGTAGGAATCAACAGTCAAGATTAAGTATGAAGATATCAATGGTGAAATTGGAGGAGGTTGAAGAAGAGGTTGGATTAAAGGGAACATTTGGAGGTTGGTAGGAGAAGGGGTTGGTTGAAAGGGGACAATGTCATCTCCATGGTGACAAGTGTCAAGAAGCTTCTAGAAGAGGTTGGATGAAAGGGAACACTTAGTGACAAGTGTCATAAATCTTTTCTCATGAGAGGGAAAAGTGTCCAAGGAAAGGGGACATGGTGGTTAGGATGTGCAAGCTAGGATGGGGTTAGTTAAACCCGGGGTTAGATGGAATGAGTTAGGTTTAGAAGGGGTTAGGTTAGGAGAATTTGAATTTAAAAATTCAAATAATAGGAAAAGGATAATTAATCTCAACAACTCATTATTGATTTTTTTTAATTAATTATGGGATTTAGAAGAAATGAATTTGATGAGGGGAATTAATTAATTTGAATTAATTAATTAAAGGGTATTATTGAAATGAACCTATTAAATAAATCATTAGATTTATTCATAAGTAGATGAAAGGGGGATTTAATCAAATTGTTGATGAATTCAATTAAATTGGGAAGGGGGATTAATTAAATAATTGTTTATTTATATAATTATCTTCAGGACATTTTTAGGTGTATACATTTTGCCCCTCTTTGAAGCGAGGTGTGATGACGCATTGATTCAAAGAATAATCTCATTTTGATGATGATATTGGTTCGATAGGATGCCCCATCTATTGGTTGATAAATTTGTGGTACCATGATGCCCCCTCGCGAGATTAATTGAGATAATTGATCTTTGGAGTTTTTGAATTTTTGCGAAATTGATTTCCCGATAGATTATTGATTTGATTTCTACAACTGTGGTTGATGAAAATACGAGTTCTACAATCACGGTGATGTGGTTCTTGATTATTGATAAAGCTTGATTGATTTGACCAATAAGATCGAGATTAAGTCTGTTTTCAGGAATGACACCTCCTGTATAAGACAAAGATGATCAAAGTGCCTGGTTCCAGGAATGATATATCCTATATAAGACATGATCAGAACGTCTAGTTTCAGGAAAGATACATCCTGTATAAGACATGAGAGAATCGATTTAGATGTGATTGATTGATAGAATTGATAAGGTTGATTCGATAAAGAACTAATAGTTTGTTGATATCAAGTTGCAGAAATATTTTGATATGTTGATGTTGGTTTTGATGAGAGGGTAGCATAAGATTTTCACTGGGTCGACAATATCTGGAGAGATATGAGTAATCATTCTGATTGCATATACATTTGTGATGATACCTTGATGATTCCTGCGATAGATTTAACCTTGGATAAAAGGAACATGCAGGATCCCATGCAAGAATGAAGTGCAAGCTAAAATGCAAATGCAAAGCTACGAGCGGACCAATCACTAGATTATTGCATTTTTGTCATCATTGAGCTTTTGAAATGTGGGAAGTGAGTGCAAACATCGATGGCATAATTAAACCATGATGACCTGAGCACTACTTTCGTGAATTTTGATATGGCAAGTTAGCACAAGCATCAAGGTATAATTGAACTGAGATGACCTGAGTGTTGCTTGCATAAAATAGACAGTATTAATCATTTCAATATGCAAATCGGAAATGTCTTCAATGATACTCCGATGATCATGTCCTGAGACAAATTTGCACATATTAATGATTAATTTTTAGACAACAAACAAGAAAAATATCATGTTTCTTCCTTGTTCCTCTAGTCAAAGACATCCTGGAGTTACTCAGAAATCATGATAGTGAAAATCAATATAGAAAAGTTGAACAATCATGTTAAAATCATTATCCAAAAGATATCATCCATGCATTTAGATTGACTTTGTGATAGTTTGATGGTTGATAATTTGATCTTGTGTTCAATGTTGGATATGTTTCAATTTTTGCTTGATAAGAGTTGTCTAACCGTTTGTTCTACCTGTTTGATTAAGCTCAAAATGATCAAGAAGTTTGCCCCCAACTAAGTGTAGGATTTTTCCCCAAGCCTAGAAACAAATTCCTTATGATATACCCAATGATCCAAACCATGATTAGAGAGCAGCTGCGATGCCTGTGTATGTACAAAAGCTTTATGATGCATATGAACAACACTGATGAAAAATGAATGCAAGCGGAAAGATGCATGAACTAATAGATGGAAGAGCTAGCAGATAGATAGCGCCTATTTGCCAGGTTTTCATCATCTGTTTTTATTGCACTTTTTCTCATATTTGATTTTTTTGAATTTTCTGCTTTTTCACCTTTTTTTTTGGATTTTTCTATTTTTTCAAACATAGAACTTCTTCAGATGCATGCTATTGATGGGTTCCTTGAGCCGATCTCCAGCCTATGTTGATAGCTAATATGCTCCTGATCCAAATACTATTGTGATCACAAATGGACCTAACCAGTTTGGTTCAAACTTTCCTTTCTTTTCTCAATCTGCTTGGTTGCGTGGATTTTCTTTTAGTACTAGTTCCCCCACTTGAAAGATTTGTGGTTTGACCCTGTGATTATAGCTCTGACACATTCTTTGTTGATATACCTTTAAATGATCAAAGACATTTTGTCTTCGTTCATGGATCAGTTCTAACTCTTGCAGTCTAGATACTCGTTGTTCTTCATCTGGGATGAGACCTTTTAATGATTCACGTAGAGAAGGTATCTCTACTTCTATTGGCAGTATTGCTTCTGATCCATAGACAAGAGAGAAGGGTGTGGCACCTGTTGGTGTACGAATACTGGTATGGTAAGCCCATAGAGCAGGGTTTAATTGAATATGCCAATCTTTGCCAACATCATTCACTCTCTTTTTGAGGATTTTCAGAATAGTTTTGTTTGATGCTTTTGCTTGCCCATTCCCTTGCGGATAGTAGGGTGTGGAGAATCTATGTTGGATCTTGAATTTATCACATAGCTCTTGTACATCCTGATTCTTGAATGGTCACCCATTATCCGTGATAATGGTTATTGGTATTCCGTAGTGACATATGATATAGTTCAAGATAAATGCAACAATTTGTTTTCCTATGATATTTATGAGAGGTACTACCTTAATCCATTTTGTGAAATATTCTATAGCTACAAGGATGAATTTGTGACTATTAGATGAAGAAGGATTTATCTTTCCGACTAGATCAAGACCTCATTGACAAAAAGGCCAAGATGTTGCTAAACCATGATGTTTTTGTGTTGGTGCATGAATCAAATTCCCATGGATCTGACACTGTTTGCATGTTCTACCTATCTGAAAAGAATCTCGTTCCATGGTCCGCCAATAATAGCCCAAGCGTATGAGTTTTTTTGAAAGGGTAAGACAACTTGAA
Organism: Cryptomeria japonica; assembly: GCF_030272615.1. Classification (NCBI taxonomy): domain Eukaryota; kingdom Viridiplantae; phylum Streptophyta; class Pinopsida; order Cupressales; family Cupressaceae; genus Cryptomeria; species Cryptomeria japonica. Next base: position 479,844,388 of record NC_081414.1, on the reverse strand, counting down.
TGAGTGCCACAAATGCTGTTATGTACTTCACATAAGGCCTTCTCAGATTCTTCTTGTTCAAGACATCTTAAAAGAGTACCGTCTAGACCTCGTTTAAATAGGGTATCCGCGACGAGAGTAAAATTTGAGGATTGGCGAATAAAGTTTCTCTTTTGGTTCTTCAATAAATCGGGAGGTAAGGTGTCATCTTTTAGGTATGTGTAAGTTTGGCCATAGCGGGAGGAATCATGCCCCACAAGTTGACAGATAGTTTGGGAATTAGGACAATTATAGGCGGGGTAAAACAACTCTTTCACCAGGAATTCATAACGCTGTTGATTTTCTTGGTCTGAAGGAGAGAAGCAAGTGTAGCCATGGTGTCTACTACTTTGTTGTCATTCCTTGGTATCTGCTCGAAAGTTATTTCTACAAAGTATTTCTTGATATCATCAACCATCTTTTTATAAGGCATTAATTTTTTCGTCCTTTGTTTGATAGTCGTCATTGATTTGATTGATGACGAGTTGAGAGTCTCCAAAGAATTGAAGTTGTATAATATTCCATTCTATAACCATTTTGATACCTGTTACCAAAGCTTCATATTCTACTGTGTTATTGGTGCAGTGAAATCTTAATTTGTATCCTTTTGGGATTGTATGACCTTGTGATGTGATAAATAAAATACCGGCTTCTGATCCATGTTGTGTTCTATTATTGATGTCTGCTCCTGGACTGATATTTGGGTGATGTTTTGTAAGATATGGATCAAACCCTGGAATGTCTGTAAATGACTAGGTAAAATTGATTTGCCATCTTTTGAAGGGTTCCAAATATTTTTGCCTTGCTAGTTCTGATAGAGAAGTTGCTGGATATAGATCAGTTGTGCCAATGATAACTGCCTCTGCTGGTTCTATTAAAATGGATGACCGTTCTTGATAAAATTTAGGTAAGGTGTCAAATCTCCCATCCTACGACACCTGGAGGAGGTTTTCACCATTAGATGTGTCCTTTATTTTTACTTTTTCTTGATCTAAAATTGCCAATAAATGGTTTTCAGCATTAGTCTTGATATTCTTTTTGTTATTTTCACTTTTGCGACTAGGAGATTTGACACCCATTTGACTTGAAGATATGTTAGCGGAATCCTTGGTGAAAGTTGTTGTGGGTTTGATTTTATTAAGATATAAGGATATGGCATGGTCATTCAGAAAGGTATCAATGGTGGTATGTCCTTCATTTTCCCAGTCCATAGGTTCAGGATGAATCGAGGATAAATGATCCTCACGTTGGATTATGTCAAAGATATTAGGGGTCATGATAGAGATGCCAAAGCTTTCAGTATGCATTTCCATGTCTAGAATGATACTCTCATCATAATGACCTTGCATAAGTAGCTCTTGATAATCCTTGGTTAAGTCCATGTTAGCCGAATGTGATTCTAATTCAAGTAGGCTAGTTCCTAACATTTGCCCTGCATATGCATGAACTACATCGACTTCTACATCTTCTTCTTCCCTTTCAATTTCAAGTTGGTCTTGTCTATTTTTCCATGATAGAAAATATTCTCCATTCCCTCGATCTCTTAGTTGCATTTGTTTTTACATGTTTGACAAAATTGATGCAAATGATTGTTCCTTGGATTGTGTGCTTGAAGATGCTGCCTCTCTGTTATGTGAAACAATGACCTCTTGAGCTGATTTCAGATTACTACAACACTGCACTGGATTTGAAACTATTGATATTGTGATTTCCTGCCCATTGTAGGGAAACTTTAAGCACTGATGACATTTTGATGGAATAGCTTGTATGTCCTGTATAGAGTATGTTGCATGGTAGGTCCAAGTCTAGAACTTGGCATGCTCTGTCTTTTTGCAAAGGTCCCACTTTGAGGGGTAATACCACAATTCCTTTAGAGTAATGTTCTTCTTCATCATAGGATTTAATGGTGATCTTTTTCAGGGCATCAACTACATCTTTAGAATAACCCAAAGCACAGATAAGACTCAAAGAGAAAATGTTCAAGCCAACTCCCCCATCTATTAGGACACATTTAACGAGCGTTCTATGAATGAGGACTTCAATTTGCAAGGAAGCACTATGGGGATTTTGTAATAAATTAATGCTTGGATATGAAGGAGATGAGCTTTGAATAAGATCCTCTGAAATAGGCTTGATGGGTATATTGTTTGGTGAGGATGCTATGGAAGGTTCTTGCAAGCTTTCAGGAGGTGTAAGAATAGATGCCTTTGGAGAATCAATTTGCTTATGTAGGAATGAGCCTTTGTTGGACATAGGTGCACGATTTTGATCTTTCTCAGCCAAATCCTTTAGGGATATCTTTAAGAGTTGCATAAAAGAGCCGCCTTTCTTTTGAGATGTATTTGAATCCTTGTGAGGTTTTGACATAGCTGGATTTCGAATTTGGACTTGTTTGATTTCTATGATATATTGGCTTGTTATGTTTTCTTCTTGTGTTTTGCTTTGGTATGTCATGTTGATATAATTTTCAGCTATTGCAAATATTTCTATTTCCATTTCAGGGGTTCGATTGTCTAAAAGTTGTTTTGATAAGGGATAAATTGTCAATGTAAATGTGATAGTGCGATATGACATGAAAAGATGGTTCAAGTGTTTAAAACTTTTGCAAGTTTTTCGATCTTCGGTTTTGGAGTGCAATGATGATGATTTGATAAAAACCAAGTCCAGTAGGAATGATATATCCTACAATGTGGGATGAGATTATCCTGACCAAATGTTTCAATTTCATGATAGAGGATGATAGATCCTGATGAGAAACTATGTTTGAGTGATCAGTTTACCAAAGAGGGTGATAATGCACTTTGAGATGTTTAGATCTTGAACTTGTTGGGGGTGAGCACTTGGAAATCTTAAGGTGTTTATGTTCTAAGTCTGATTTTGACGGATGATAACTTGATGAAGCAAACAAAGGAGACAATCCAAGCACAAAGTGACAGATAATAGATGTTTATGAATACTACAAATTGATCAAGTAAAATGATAGACCTGAAAAAGTCATGCAGGACATAGCTCCAGACTGTAGAAACAGAGACTCGTACGACAAATTATATAGCCTCGAACGACAAGAGATATAAGACCAAATGACAAATCAAAAATTTCATGCAAAAAACTCAATTTCGTATGACATTTCTTTCTGAACCAGATGACAAATCACTAGACAGTATGATAGAGAACTTGACTCATACGACAGATAACAAAACAGAGATAAAAAATGTTTGTTTTGCTGAATTTTGATTAATGAATTTTGATGTTTTGCTTATGTTTTCCAGTTTTAGATGTCTAATTTTTTAATTTAGGGATGAATACACAACAAACACATGATGTGATAAGTGATTCCAAGCATTCTAAACCCTAAGGAAGTTGGCTGAGGAGAGAAAACCTTTGCTTGCAAGCTTACGTACACACCCAATAGCTAATCAGAATATGACCGCTGAGTCTCACACAATGGATTCTCAATGTCGTATTATCTAACTCCAAATGCTAATGGGGGCATGATATGGCAAGTATCTTGGGAGAGTTACTATCTCTCTTACACAAAGATCATCACCCTTTCGGAGGTGAATCAAGTAGCTTCTAATTTAACCGACACTAGTAAGGGATCTGTTTGGCACGTCGGGGTATAATACTCAATTAAGAGGTCTCCCTGCCTTGAAAACCAAGGTTTTCTATACCCGAAGATATAGAGGAGAGCTATTCCTGAGCACTGCCATTGACTTGATTTTCATCAAATCACATTTATTTTATAGTGGGTTGGAGTACTTGGCGTTAGCCATTCCCACTTAGGTCGTTCCCCTCACACCGACCATAATGGCTTTAAGAGTTATTAACTCCTCGGGAGGGTAGGTCTACTAAAGATATGCACTAATGAAAGAAAAAGACGAGTCTAGCTTTCTGATCACCTAATAAAGGTGAGAGCATACTTGCCTATCATCAAAGAAAAAAATACATGATTGTTCATTCCTTTAGCAAAATCAAGTGTGCCTAAAAAAACTTTAAGGAATACACAAAGTTTTGTTGAATTCTTTTAGGCAACCTGCAAAATAGATCCATTAGTAGTCATTGATGCATTTTGAATTTGGTCTTTGATAAATGTATCTTCGTCAATCATCCTACAGAAAAGAGTTAAGCTGCCAAAAATCTCACAAACAAGTCAGGGTTAGCATTAGTAAAGCTCGAATTAAAAACAAAAAACCCTAAAATGCAGTTTATTTTAAAATGCCAGAGGAAGATACTCATACGACATGATTTATGAGCTGAAATGACATAGATTTAGATCTCAGACACAAGCCAAAATAGGCTCGTACGACACAAAAAGAAGCTAATACGAGTCAGAATAAATTTAGTCAGAAATTCATACGAAACAACTTTAGATCTCGTACGACAAGGTAAATGAGCTCGTACGACACAAAATTCACCTGATAGGATTCAGGATTAGGTTTCATCCCAGCCTAAAAGGAAGTTCGTACGAGTTGCAAAATAAACTTGTACAACATTCTGAATCAAGATCCGATAGAGATGAAGTTTTGTTGAAGCTTGAGAGGCCAAAAATGATAATTTCGGGCCCCAGGGTGGGTGCCAAAATGTCATGCCTATGAAGTGTATACCTTTTCTTGCAACACAAAACACTCAATAGATCATTATAAGCATGGTTAGCAAATAAGGCAAAGAAAGATAAACCATAGCTAATCGATCTATCACCTCCTAGTAAATGCGAGTATGAATTTTTCTCTCAAATCTGGTCATGCAAATTCCAGTGACTTGACTACACGTAAATGGATGATTTAAATGATAAATGATGTATTTAAGCTAGCAATGATAATGATTAAGCTACATGATTCCATGATTATACTAGAAAATAAGCTAGAATGATGCAATTAAGCTATGATAACAATGCTCAAAATGATAAACTAAGATTGCATATGCCTATAGTAACAATGCCTAAAATGCAAAATGAGATGGGATCCAGGATCCTTTGAACTCCAAAATGGGGTCTATTTATAGGATTTCCAAGGCCAGGGGTGAGGTGGTAGGAATCAACGGTCAAGATTAAGTCTGAAGATATCAATGGTGAAATTGGAGGAGGTTGAAGAAGAGGTTGGATTAAAGGGAACATTTAGAGGTTTGTAGGAGAAGGGGTTGGATGAAAGGGGACAATGTCATCTCCATGGTGACAAGTGTCAAGAAGCTTCTAGAATAGGTTGGATGAAAGGGAACACTTAGTGACAAGTGTCACAAAGCTTTGGTCATGAGAGGGCAAAGTGTCCAAGGAAAGGGGACATGGTGGTTAGGATGTGCAAGCTAGGATGGGGTTAGTTAAACCTGGGGTTAGATGGAATGAGTTAGGTTTAGAAGGCGTTAGGTTAGGAGAATTTGAATTTAAAAATTCAAATAATAGGAAAAGGCTAATTAATCTCAACAAATCATTATTGATTTGTTTTAATTAATTATGGGATTTAGAAGAAATGAATTTGATGATGAATTTGATGAGGGGAATTAATTAATTAAAGGGTATTATTGAAATGAACCTATTAAATAAATCCTTAGATTTATTCATAAGTAGATGAAAGGGGGATTTAAACAAATTGTTGATGAATTCAATTAAATTGGGAAGGGGGATTAATTAAATAATTTCTTATTTAATTAATTATCTTTAGACCATTTTTAGGTGCATACACATAGATATGAAGAACAAGGCCGAAAATCTCTCAGGAAGAGAACAGGGGCATGCAGACCTGGAGCTCTGATACCATATTGGAGTTGAGGAAAAATCAACTCTACAACTCCCAAAGATCACCTACATGAAAACTTGTCACAAAAGGAGAGAAGCAAAAAAAATATGGAGGCCAGAATTCAGAGATCCAGAAAAGAGGAGTCATATTGATTGTGCAAGAAGAATGTAATTCAATATTTACAATTGTTATGAAAATACAAAGAGAGAATCATCTTTGAAAACTCTTCTTGCAAATAAATTGATTACTTTACCAGAAGCAAGAAATTATGAACCTCGAGTCAAACCTAATTGGATGATAATCATTTTTGCAATTATCATCAAAACAAAGGACACCAAACCAATGATTGTCAAAGATTGAAGCATCTTATTCAAGATTTAATCGATAATTGAACTATTACAGTGGATGGTCATAAGATGAATGAATCACATCTAGCATTCAAAACTCCACTTCCAAACTATTAAAAGCGTGAACAATCTAAATCAAAAGATGACAAAGGAAAAGATAAAATAAACTATACTTACACATATGATGATGTGGTAAATGTCATCATCATTAAAGATAATGTACCTTCAGAACCAATCAACATCATTACAAGAAGCAAAGTGAAGTTTAAATTTCTGGGTATAAAAAATGAATCAACATCCACTTAGAGATAATATAACTTAGTGGAAAAATTGTGAAAGATACCCGCTCAAATATCAACTTTGGAGCTCCTAAAAGTTTCATTTATGCATAAGGAAATATTGGAGAAATCTCTAACGGAAACAATAGTTTCAAAAGACCTAGATGTGGATCAATTTCAAAACATGGTGGGATGCCTCATAGCCCCTCATTGTTTATCCTTTTATGAAAATGATGACGCATCCTTGCAACACCCTCACAATTCTCCCTTACATGTTGAAATCACCATTCATAAAACCCTTGTCAAATGCGTACTAATAGATGGCGGAGTTGGCTTAAATATTTATGCATTAAGTTTAATAAAGACTTTGGGATATTTAAAAAATGCAATAGATCCAAAGAAGAAAATAATTATCAAGGGGTATGATGAGGAAGAACGTTCTTCTAAAGGGACTGTGGTGTTACTAATCAAAATAGGACATGTGGAAAGAGATACATTGTGCCAAGTTCTAGACTTGAATTTATCTTATAATATTCTTCTAGGAAGACCATGGATTCATAACATGCAAGTAGTTCCTTCTACATACCATCAGTGTGTTAAGTTTCCTTATAATGGATAAGAAGTTACTATAGTCGTTGACTCTAGTCAATATTGCAATAATTTGAAACCAACACAAGATGCAAGAGCTACACATAACAGAGAATCAGTCTATCCCACCAAAGAAATTCAAGAAAAATTATGGGAAACCTTTGAGAAACAGCTCAAACTAAATGTTAAGGAATGGGAAATTATTCTTTGCATAGCTTGCCACTTTCACCTAAATCATATGGAAAGCCTACAATTATTCAACCACAGATCTCAGAGAAATCAATTGAAATGTTTGATGGAGCATTTGCTAGAGCTGGAACACTTGCAGAAGAAATCGAAGACAAAGATATTCTTAGTTGGTTGTACAGAGATGAAAATGAAACTATAGCAATAGATGTAGAAGTTAATATTCCCATATAAAAATATGGCAATGGTTATAAGATCATGCAAAAAATGGGATATGAAGGAAAATGACCAATTGGTAAGCAACAAGAAGGTATTTTAGAACCTATTTGTCCTCACACACAATATAAAGAATTTAAAACAAGACTTGGATATCCTAAATTGAAGAAAAAACAACATAATTATCAACATCCAAGGTGGAGAAAGAAAGCAGTCCCTAAAGAAGAACCATGGCAAGAAAGGCTACACCAAACAACATAAATAGTAGCTAACAAACAAAAACAAGAAGAATATGAGAAACAACGTGAAAAAATTGCAATCAAAAGAGAAGAAGAATCTTGCAAACAAGTTTAAGGAATACAAACAAGCATGAAACTTGATAAAGATATTCCAGAAACAATGAAAGAATAGATGGCCAAAATTAGAGAACTCTTCTCACTATATAACATTTCTATTAGATATAGTGGTGTGATTCTAGACAATGGTTCAGAAACAAATTCAAATGAATATGAATGGGGTCTAGATCTATCATCTGATGTATCAAGTGAAGAAAAGGATGAAGAACAAGTAGCTATTACAAATGAAGAATCATCTTTCACAAAACAAAGAATAGAGTTGGAAAGAAGACAAGAAGAGATCAAAATTAAGAGGAAAGGGGGCATATGAAAGACAACAAAAGAAAGAGGATGAAAAAGAACAAGAAGTAACACCACAGGAAACACAAGCAGTTATTGATCAATCATCAAAAGATCAACAAAATATTAGATCTACATCAAATATTGAGCCAATAATATTAAGGTATGGAAGAACCATGGAAGAATTAATAGATAGTGAAGCAGGATTGAATATTAGTCCAAAAGAAGCTAAGTTCGGGAGAAGACAAAAGATAGCAAAAGAATCCTCTATGTCATGTGCACAAGTATGCCAACTTTAAGATACGAATGAATTTATTGAAATTGATCAAGAGGGAACCTGTAGTATCAAAGATGTATGTGTTGATATAATCCATTCATTTGAGGGACAAATGTCAGATGATGAGTCACTTGATTGTGAATCACAAAATATCAATCCTGAATTCATTAGAGCTGATTGGAGAGCACTTGGGAGAGACTATCCTCAAGAGAGTTCTATCTATGAAATTACCTACTCTACGCCACACTATGAATATTACGTCATGAATCTTGAAACATCCAATAATGATGATGACTACGACTTACCCCTGCTTCATCCAGAACTAATTGATTGGGATAACTTAAAAAACCTTGAATTGGATGTCTTTTCCAATGATCATGATTTAGCCATATATCTTAATGTTGTAGAACCAATAACACCTAAGATAACTTCCACTGCAGAATCAAGTAACATTTCTTGTAGGGAGAAGATTGTCAAGCTTTCTAGTCACAAAATTGAAATAAAACAAGGAAAAAGACCTAGTGCTGAAAACCATTTCATGACAACACTAGATCAATCAAGAGGAAAAATAAAGGATGTATCTGGTGGTGAAAACCTCCTTGAGGCACCAGAAGATGGAAATTTTGACATCCTCCCTGCATATTTTTAGGAGAGATCTGCTATTTTAATAGAGCCAACAAAAGCAATAAATATTGGTACATCAAAGGACCCCAAAGTCCTTCATCTCGTTGCATCATTATCAGATGAAGAGAGGAAAGAATACATAGAATTCTTCAAACAAAGACTGATAAATTTTTCTTGGTCCTATGCAGACATGCCAGGGCTTGATCCAGATCTTATCATGCATCATCTCAATGTCGATCCAAAAGAAAAACTAGTTGAACAAAAGCTAAGGAAGATGCATCCACACATCACTCTCCTTGTAAGAGAAGAGCTAAAGAAACTATTGGATGTGGGTTTCATAAGATCTGTTACCTATCTAGAATGGGTCTCAAGCATTGTTCCAGTGTCAAAGCCAAATAAAAGCATAAGAGTCTGCATTGATTTCAAAGATTTGAACAAGGCATTTCATAAAGATGATTTCCATTGCCCAACATTGATATAACTATAGACTTATCAGCAAGACATGAGATGTTTTCATTAATAGATTGATTCTCATGGTACAATCAAATAAAAAATTGCCCCTTAAGATCAAAAAAAGACAACATTCACCTATGCATGGGGTACTTAATGCTGGAATGTTATGCCATTTGGGCTTAAGAATGCAAGAGCAACTTATCAGAGAGCCATGACAACAAATTTCCATGATATGATGCATACATTTATGGAAGATTATGTAGATGACATACTTGCAAAATCTCATACAAGGAAATAACATTTGAACATCTTGGGCAAGATCTTTGACATGCTTAAACAATATTAGATAAGATTGAATCCAAAGAAATGTGCATTTGGAGTAACCTCTGGAAAACTTCTTAGGTACATTATATCAACTCGTGGAATTGAAGTAGATCCAAAAAAGGTCAAAGCTATCATGGAAATGGAGTCACTCAGGAACATAAGTCAATTGTGTTATCTACAAGGGAAATTGCAATCAATCAAAAGATTTATCTCTCAATTAGCAGATAGATGTCATCCATTCACTCATCTTTTACACAAGAATGTTCCATTCAAATGGGATCAAAAGCGTGAAGAAGATTTTATACAAATCAAAGAATATTTGATGAATCCTCCAGTACTTGTATCACCAATCAAAGGGAACCCATTGTTACTGTAGATGTATAAAAATGACCACTTTCCTAAGTGAATATTTAATATTCATTTTATTCTCATTCCTCTATTTAATTAAATCATTCACATCCATCTATTTTATTAAAAAGTTATTCAATTTATTTAATTAAATTCACCTAGGTCTTTCATATCCATTTAATTGAATAAATCACTTTATTTAATTAAATCCCCTTCCTACCCCTTTTAATTAAATCTACATTTAATTAAATTGCTCATGGAAAATAAATAAATCTAATTTATTTAAATCCCCAACTTGCATCTATTTTGTTGAAATAAAGTAATTTATTTTAATTAAAATTACCCTCCATCCACTTACATTCTCCTACATTTCCCACTTGCCTCTCTAACCCCCTTCTAGATTCTTCTAATCACTTCTAAATTAGCCTAACCCTTCTACTAAATATTGTCACATCCTTAAGCAAAGGGAAGTCACTTCTCAAACCCTCAAATTCTTTGGAAACCATTAAAGGCTTTATGTCTTCAACAAGTTAACCTTGAAAGTCTTCTAAACCATTAATGGTTAACTCAACCCTCTTGCATGAATAGAGACTTTCTCTCTAACTCAACCCACATCTAACCCATGGGTCTCATCAAGAATTCATTGCTTTGACCATGGTTATTCCTTTAACCCTTGCACAAGAGTTTATCCTTTGGGTAAAAGCTTTATCCAATGGATAACCCTAACCTAACCTTAACCCTTACCTCCTAAGGTAACCATGAGGTCTTCTCAAGCATTTAATGCTTCTTACATCTCCTCTCAAGAAGTCTTATGTTGACAATTGTCACCATTTCATTGGTAAGAATTGTAAACATGGATTGAAAAATTTCAATCCTGGCCCTTGATAAGATTATCCAATCTTGACCATCCATTACCCTATTCTTCCTATAAATAGAGCTCTCATTCCTCCATTTTCAGATCCAAGTCTTTAGCATCACACTTATATGTTTTTACTAAGCATATCTAGTCAGTTTTATCCAGCATTTAGTCTCTCTTTGAATAGAAATAATCTAAAAAACATTTCAGAAGCATTTCTATTATCATAAATAATCATATTAAGCTAGTGTATCATGTTAGGATAGTTATTTTACTAATCCTTTCATCTTATCATCATATACATGCTAGTTTAATTCATGTTTGTTAATATCATGCACATTTAGGATTGCATTCATATTAGATTGATCAAACATCCCTCATTCTCATGATTGTCATCCCTAAGTCACTTTGCTCAGTGATATGAGAGCAAAGGCATTGGCTTGAGGGGTCTTGTGAGATAGAGAACAATGGAACATCCCTTGGGAAGTTGAGCTATTCCATATAGCTCCATAGCTTACACCAAGATTCCCATTGGTGTGTGGACTTGTCTTGAATTTGTATTTTCTGTTTCATCACACCACTTTTTCCACACATAGTTACTTTACATCTCAACAACAAATGTATCACTAGGAGCTCTCTTAGCACAACATGATGAAGAAGGGAAAGAAAGAACAGTGTATTACATCAGTAGAACACTTGTAGGCTATGAATTGAACTATACATTAGTTGAGAAGACATGCCTAGCAATTGTATTCACAACTCAGAAATTGCGACATTATATGCTGACTTGTTCTGTGAAATTGATAGCAGAAATAGATCCACTAAAGTATTTGCTGAGCAAGTCAACATTGACAGGCAGACTAGCAAAATGGGTGATGGTACTAAGTGAGTTTGATATAGAATATGTTAATCGAATAGCTATAAAAGGACATGTCATTTCTGATCAGTTGGCTAAAACACCCTTACAAGATGACACACAGTTGCACATCAAATTTTTTGATGCAGACATTCTGGCAATAAGCACAAAATTTTGGGAGCTGTACTTTGATGGCTCCTATACATTATAAGGATCAGGTGCTGGAATTTTGTTCATCATACCTTAGGGACACACAATTCCAAAATCATATAGACTATGATTTCCATGCACAAACAATACTGTAGAATATGAAGCATTGGTTATTGGGCTCAAAATGGCTATTGAATAGAACATCAAGGAATTGCATGTTTATGGTGATTCACAACTTATAATCAACCAAATAAATGATGATTATCAAGCTAAGGATAACAAGCTCATGCCTTACAAACAGCTGGTTGAAAATTTTAAAGAGCATTTTGAAGAAATAACATTTACTTAGATCCCAAGAAATGAGAACAAAACAATAGATGCAATGGCTACAATAACATCTCTTTTGCAGAATCAAGAAAATCAACAATGTTACAAATTCCTGGTGGAAGATATCTTGAATCCTACCATTGAATCCCAAAATACCCACATGATTTACCATATCTTTGGAACTGATAAATCCTTATACAACCAAACTTATCGATACCTAAAGGAGAATATCCTTCCTCTTGATCTATCCCGCAATCAGAGAATAAATTTTATCCATCAGTCATCCCGCTATACTATCATTGCTGATATCTTATATAGATGAGGTCTAGATAGAACTCTACTAAGATGTCTTGAACAAGAAGAATTTGAGAAAGTTCTTAATGAAGTCCACGTGGGTATTTGTGGCACACAGTCAAGTGGTTTAACACTAGCTAAGAAACTTATTCGCTAGGGTTACTATTGGCCTACCATGCAGAGATTTTCATTTACATATGCTAAGAGATGCAAACAATGTCGGATCCATGGGAATCTCATCCATGCATCAGCACAAGAACTGCATCCTATGGTAGGTTCATGGTCATTCTCCCACCGGGGTCTTGATTTGGTAGGTAAGATAAACCCTTCATCTTCTAATAGACATAAGTTCATTCTGACTGCTACAGAGTATTTCACTAAATGGATTGAAGCAGTGCCTTTGATAAAAGTGATAGGAAATCAAATATCATCATTCATCTTGAATTATATAATCTATCGCTATAGAGTCCCTATAACCATTATCACTGATAATGGAAGACCATTTAAGAATCAAGATGTGAGCAATTTCATATTTAACATAGGTTTTCTACCCCTTATTATCCACAAGGAAATGGTCAAGCTGAGGCATCAAATAAAACAATCTTAAAGATCCTGAAGAAAATAGTCAATGAAGCTGGTAAAGACTGACATATTCAGCTAAATCATTCTCTTTGGGCATATCGAACCAGCATTCACACACCAATGGGGGCAACCCCATATTTCTTAGTCTATGTATCAAAAGCCATATTACCAGTAGAAGTAGAGATACCTTCTCTACGAGTGTCCTTGAAACTTCTTATACCAGAAGAAGAATGAGTCTCTAGACTTCAAGAACTTGACCAGATTCAAGAACGTCGCCAAAATTCTACAGATCATTTGAAGGCATATCAACAGAGAATGGCGAGAAGTTATAGTCATAGAGTGAAGCCACGCATTTTTCAGACTGGAGATCTAGTTCTAAGGGAGAATCCAAGAAATCAACAAGACCGAGAAAAGAAGGGAAAGTTTGAACCAAACTGGTTAGGTCCTTTTGTTATAGTAGCAACATATGGCTCAGGAGCATACAATCTATCTACACCTGAAGGTGATTGGTTTGATGATCCCATCAATTCTATTCATCTCAAGAAGTTCTATGCTTGAGATATAAAGTCCTAAAAAAAATCAGTAAAAAAAAAGCATATAAAGTCCTGAAGAAATCAATAAAATTTAGAAAAGTAGAAAATCCCTAAAAAGCATAAAACAACGAAAATAGAAGAAAAAAAATCAAATATGAAAAAAATGCAATAAATTTAGATAGTGAAAACCTGGTAAACAGGCGCTATCTAAAAGTGAGTTCTTCCATCTATGAGATCACTTCGTGCACCTATCCACTCCATCCTATTTGCATCTATCATTTCCATCTATCCTAGCTCATCTATTTCATCTTTGGCATTCATTGCTCTGAATCGTTTAGCATAAAATATGCAGCTTATCAATAATTATCAATCTTTGGCATACTTAGTGTAGTCATTGTCTTGGATTTTATAAATCATATTTGCATTATATCCCGCCATGGTTTGGATTTTGATCATTTTTCGTACATCTATAATAGAGTTTGTTTCCACTGGGGGCAAAATCCTAATTCCTTTTGCTAAGGTGATCTTTTAAATCTTTGAAAATACAAAACATTCAAAAAACTTAGAAAAACAAAACACCTAGGGTTTTGAAATAGATAACGAGCAATAAAGCAACGAAGATCAAGGCATTTTGTAACAACTGAATCGTGAAACTCAGAAAACAAAGAATCAACCAACAAGTAATAAAGGATTATCAAGGATTATTGATCAAGATGATTATATCAGTTAATGACCATGAGAACATGAGAATGACATACAACATTCAATGTTTATATCTTGATTTATTTCTAATCATGTACTCTATGCGACTCAAGGATGTCCATGACTAGAGAAGCTATGATGGGGCATGATTATTTTCTTTATTTTTTGTCTGTGGTTTATCTCTTATTAAGGTATGTACTTGTCTAAGGATATGATCAAAAAAAGATCAAGGAGGATGGTCTGAGTCATGCATGAAAGGGTATAATCCTTTTCTATTCTGCAAGAAATACTCAGGTCAACTTGATTCATCATATTAAGTTTCTTGTATAAACTTGCTATATCAAAATCCATTTAAGAAATACTTGGGTCAACTTGAATAATTATGTCAAGATGCTTGCATTTTCTTACAACATTTTTAAAGCTCAATGATGAAATCAAGCACTGTTATAAGACAACATATGAAGAATGGAAGTATCATATTAGTTAGATCATTTTAGATTAGCTCATTATTTATCTACATTATAAGCATTCATTGTCAGTTGCATTATAAGCATTTTATTCCATTTAGAGATCAACGGTTATAAATAAATATTGAGTATACTTGGACAAACTAAAACAATTTGCATTTAGGTTCATTCATTTCATTAGGTTTGCATTTTTATCATAATCATTTGCATTACATTAGTTTGCATTTCATTAATCATGTAGTATATCATGATCATTATTTGCATTAGGATCATTATCATTGTAGTTCTTTTTATCCATTAAGGTCATTTAGTTGCATCTTTGCACTTAGATTCATTTATCATTATAAGTATTTCTTTATGATCATAAGCATTGCATATAAGCATCCATCACATAAGTTTGATCAAGCATAGCATTCATAATCATCATTTGCATTTAAAATCATCAAACTTGAAATGAAATACATTTCATGTAGATCATTTGCATTTCAAATCATTATATGCATACACATTAAAAGTAAAAAAAAATCAATATTCATTTGCATAAGTTATCATTAGAAGCATTCTCATATAGATCATTGCATTTGCATCATTTAAGAAAAGCATTATATATTTAATTTCATTTGCATCCATGATCATCAAAATAAAAAATAAAATGCATTTTCATTTCATCATCATTGCATCATCTAGAACATCATCATCATGAAAATAAAGAAAAGAAAAGATCATCATCCATCACTGCATATATATAATCTATGTAATCAATGCATATAGATCAAAATCATATAGAGTCCATGTCTGCATATATAGATCATCATAAAACAATAAAAATTCCAAGTATACAATGATATCAAATCAAATAATAAAATACACTACCCCATCAATATAAATCAAGTCTACAAATCAAGGCTGTCCTGTGCCACTACCACCTGACTCTGTCCATCTCTATGACTGTGGACGAGATGATCCCCCAGATTGTCTCCTTTGAGGAGGTCCCATAACCCCACCGCTACTGGTATCCATCCTGCTAGAAATAGGTGTAGTCTGATAACTCCCTACTCTCTGGCTCTCTGAGACTAAATCCTCATATCATCAACACCAATACTCCATCTTACCCAACTATGGCTGAGTAAGGATAAATCTGTATAAATAGACATAAGGTTGTCCATCACCGTGAACTCTATGATGAATAGGCTAGGTAACAAAAATGTGCTCCCAACACCAGACCTAAAAGTGTGCATCCAGTAGATAGACTAGCGCTATCATCTAGATAATCTAATGAAGATCATGATATAAATGAGCGAGCATACAAACACCCCAAGCATAGCGAGTCTGATGCTGCATCATGCTCTATAAAATCCCACCCCAACCAACAACAAAACCTCGAGATCTCCTATCTAGACACATAAATCCACCAATTAAACTTGCAAGAATCATTGGGAGAGTCTCGTAATACATAATCACATCCTCCCATCGAATCTCTCCTTTATTAATGCTCTCATCACCAAACACAGCTCTGCAAGCCTCTATGCCTCCAAGATCCTGATAGTCATACTGGACTAGCCAACCAATAATGGGGATATGCAAGGTCCTATAGACATCCTCGAGCATCACACTAATTTCACCAGTGGGAAGGTGAAAAGTGTTGTGCTCACTATGCCATCTCTCAGCTAATGTAGTCAATAGACCCTTGTTATGCATGATAACAGACATATACAACAAATGGTGCAACCCAAATGCATCTATGTGTCTAATCTCAGCCTGTGTCAACTCTCGAACAAGATGGCACATGGCTGAGAATTTCTCCCGACACTGGAGAACATCAAGTTTCTCCTGTTTAACAAGAGAATTTGATCTCTATCAAACATCTATCTATCAAATCTAAGAGATCACTAATCTATCAATCTATCAATCTATCAATATATCAATATATCAATATATCAATTAAACAATCAATCACATCAACAATCAATCAAATATTTTCTACCAAGGAAATCAAGCTATCAAAACAAACCTAAAATCATCAATCATGGTTTTCTATCAATCAATGGGTTCAAACAAACTCTATCATGCTCTTCATCAGAGACTGAATCGGCCTCTTAGAGCTATCTCTCAATCTAACAATCAAATTAATCAATCGACATACCTATCTATCACATTCATGCATCAGAATATCAAATCAAATCATTTAAATGAATTTTAACATAGTGAAAATCTAACAAATTCATTTTTCACCAAATGCGCTATTCCTTAAGGCAAATGAGCTATTCTATTGAGCACAGGTGCTAAATCACACATATGCGCTAACCTTTTTGACATAAGCGTTAACAAACAAAAATGAGAAAACTCTTGAATGTGCTAACCTTTTTGACAAAAGCATGAACACATGAAGCAAAAAATGAGAAACTATCAAATGCACAAACATTCTTATCAAAAGCAAGAACATACATAATAAAAGCGCTAATATAGAAAAAGCGAGAACATATGATGCAAAGGCGCTCACATACAATACAAATGCACTAAATCACAATGTTGAAAATTGATTTTTTTTAAAACTAGCCTAAAATGTGTCGAAAATCATATAAATTCTCACGAAAAGTTACATACAAGCTCGAGATAAGTTACTCACTGGTGGGCCATACTCAGGAGGTCTCTAGAAATATCAAACACACTCAAATCGATGATTCTCGAACGGGATAACCATTTTGCTAGCTCAACACACCAATTTCTTTTCACTCCAAAAGCTGACAAGAATGCAAATGAGAATAAAATTAACTTAGGTTAATTTTATATTTACCTTTTGAAGGGGTAATTAATGTGTTTTTTGAGTGGGGTAATTTTATTTATTTTTTCTAAAATTTGAATTTAATTGAGGGATCTTATCAATCAATTATCGTGAGATTAATCACTCAATCAAAAATTTTCAATAATTTCACAACCAATCTCCCGAGGAGGCACACAATCAGGATTTTTATTTCCATCAGGTGCTTTATCGAGACTTGATTTAATCTTTGAAATAATGTTGTCTCAACATCATTTCAAAGAGGGGCAAAATGTATACACATGAAATTGGCTATGAGAAATTAAATAAATATTTAATAATTATTCTTCTATTAAATAGTTAATTTGAAAAGATTAATTTATTTAATTCATTTCATGTCCTATTAATTAATTTAATTGAAATATTTTATTAGTTAATTCGTTATATCCTTTTATTCTAATCAATTAATTAAATATCTAATATTTAATTATTCCTCTATCTACTATCCTATAGTCTCATTAATTAAATAATTTCTTAATTATTTAATCCCCTTTCCAACTCACCTTTCATTCTCCACATCACTTCTTCTTTGCCAACTCATGCATCATGTGGCTAAATTAATTTAACAAAATAAAATAAAATAAAATAAAATAAAATAATTTATTAGCCACTTATCTCCAACTTCCAAAATAAATGAAATATTGTGTACGTCCACACATTTCCTAACTTTCTTCTATATTCTCTCCAACATCCCTATATCTTAGGAGGACTTGAGTCCACTTGTCCTCTCATTCCTACATCTTCTCCAACTATCCTATATCCTCTCAAGTCTTCAACTCAGTCAAGGTGAGATGAGTGACACTTGTCTTCTCCTTCTCCCTTTCTCTCAACCTTCAACTTCTTGCTCATAGCCATCCAATTTGCAAGATTCAATCATGACCATTGATCTGTGTCACCTAAGCTCATGCATTCAAAAATCTATAAAAAGAGGTCTCCTAAGCCATTTTGAAACAAATAGCTAATCATATAGTCATTCTAGGAGTCTTTATCTTGCATCCGTGAGTTTGAGTTTGAAGCAATTAGCAATTTTAGAATTCTTATCATAGCTTAATATCATGTTAGCTTAAATAATTTGCATATGAATATCATAGTATTAGTTAACTATCAATCCAATCTTCATATGCCATCTTGGAAGCTACCAGTGATTGTCTGAGAGAAAATCATCTGCAACCAGGAACAATGGAGTTAGGACATAATGAGGTGTAAATCATGGAAGGTGGGTGAACACACAATACTGGTTCGCACTTTTTCACCAACTTTATCACTTAGATGAACATTTTGAAAAACAACTTCACTTTCCAACACCTATAACTTTTAAACCGTTAAGAATTTGGAGATGATTTAAACTAGTGATTTGTAACATCTTGTTTGTAGATTCTAAATATATTTTTTTCAATTTTTTTGAATAAAATTTTATTGATTTTTCCATCTCCCTCAAAAAGTACTTTTTTTATAGCAAACAACATTTTTTAAGAGCGATGTGCATCCATAATGCATAATTTTTTCTAAAAATGATAAAAACTTAATTATTTTGAATTTTGGTTTGTCACATCAATACCTAGGGCATGTAGTTGGTTTGATAGTGATATGTTGAATATTTTTCATTTTATTAAGTTTTGAAGTCCGACTAATTATAATTTAAATATAGGTGTACGTTTGAACACATAACTTGTTCTATATATATCAAAATTAAATTTTTATTTTTTTGTTAGAAAGAAGACATCAACACCTAGTGTATAGATATTTTTCAGATTTTTTTTGAATTATTTACTATTTTTCCCAATGCATTGAACAAAGAAGTTCATTTTCGATGAAAAACCTATATTCATAAGAAATAAAATAAAAATATATTAAAAATTATACCATTTGAAAAGATTATAATAAGGACTAAATACTTAAAAAAATAGAACTTCTAAATGAATTCATTTGACCCCCCAAAACCTAATGTAAAATTGGTTTTTTATCAGCATTTGATAGATGCAAAGGAGATTCCATTGCAAATATGTTTTATAAATAGAGAGGTTCTATCCAAGAAATTTTGATCTAAGTGCATTTGATCTAACTCTCTTCAATTAATTACTTCAAATGAGACCTCTTAAAGCTTAAATCATTATATTTTCTAAAAAATGTATGATTTCAGCAAAAATCAAGATGTACCAAAATGTGGGAACAAACATTGTGAGTTTACCCAGGTATAATCTTGTTTATTTCATTTACTTCATTGGTTGAAGTTAAGTTTCCTGTATCTTTCCTTTTTTATATTTTATGATTGGAATAACAAATTTAAGGATATTTCTTTGGAGTTTAACTTTAATCTCAACACCTGGTATAAACATTTAACATGAAATTATAAAAAGGCTTTGAATATAAGAAATGGGCATACACTTAGGGTTTATAGTTTAAGGATGTAGGATTTTCTAACAAGGTTTGCAACATTGAAACCCTAAAAAATTTCATGACACCAAGCTTGGATGGAAAAAAGGAAACTCCCAACAGTGGCTCTAGTTGGAGATAGTTGGTTGAATCAGTCAACATGTGAATTTAGATCTCTGGGAGGTATACCAGGAAAAACAAAACAAAATAAAAAGAGAAATATGTAGACTATATATAGATATACATGTTGCTGATTCAATTAAAAAATATTTTCAAGAGTTTCCCATGCACTGACAATTCAAGAACTTCTTCATAAACATCTTGCAAAAAATATGAATCTTATCTATGTTTTTCTATAACAATATATGGCCCAAGCCATAAGGCTTCAATTTTTTTATGTTTGCCCTTTTCTTGAGCATTTGCATTCCACATCAAAACCATGTCATTGACTTCAAAATATCTATTTGTGGTCCTTTTGTCAAACAAATATATCGCTTGCTGCTGCATCTTAAATTTTTTTATTCTATGCACTTCCTCTACTCTCATCAAAATCTATTAGTTATATGATTTTGTCATGCATAGGATCAGAGATTTCATCATCATACAATTGTATAAATCTATATATAGTTAACACATTATTAATAGGCATTCTTGCATGTGCCCCATATACCAACTCAAAGGGTGATTTATTAGCTACTTTATTTATTGTGAACCTATCAACCAAAAGATCAACTATAAGTTTGGAATCACAAGCCCTCTTATTTTTATCCAAATTTATTTTGATGATCTTTATCAAGCTTTTATTGCTTGACTCTACCCATCCATTACCTTGGGGATGGCGAGGTGTAAAATATAATACTTGGATACCATATGAATGACAAAAATCATGGAATTTATCACACTTGTTCAAATCTCGTTGCATTCTCCATGACTAACTTAATTCTAACACCAAATTTGATGATGATATTATCAAGTATAAAGTCCATCACATGTTTACTAGTGGCTTTCCTAGTAGGGATTGCCTCAATCCACTTACTAAAGTAATTAGTACCAACAAGTATCCATCTGTAATGGTAAGAAAGTTAGGGTTAAGGTTAACTGAAGATAATAAAACTGCTAAATGACCTAATTAACCCAATTACATTAGGGGATAAAGGAATCTAATAGATCTGACCTTGATAAGTCAATATTTTGATAAAATTCCAAACCTCCTAAATGGGGCTTGATGAGAGAAAATAATGTTCTATTCTATGCCATATTCTAGCCTATTTCTTGCACCCTCATACCCACTTCCAGATTCCATTCCTGTTCTATATCACACTATTTTGTCACCTTTATGTTGCATATGATTACGTATATATAAGAGGTATTTAATATAGTTTTGAGATTAAATTATGAAAATTAAATATTGATTGATATGCATCTTGATTTCAAACGTTGGAAAATAAGTTGTAGCATACAAAACTTCTTGTCACTTTCTAGGCAGGAACTGTTGCATGTCACTTTTCAACCAACAATGTATTTTTGTCATTTTTTCAAAAGATGACATCAACTTCCAAGGTGACATCAGTTACTGTTGGCTGTATACCAGAGCTAAATAATTACAAGGATGTGCAAATGGAGATTGCTAACCATTTTGAAGAAAACTAACAATCATAATATCGCCTATTCCTATTCATTGTTATAACAAGATAGACCAATAATCCACATGCAACATTCTTGTGATGGGGAAACCCGTTGTGAAGGAAACCCACCAATTTTTCTATTACCTATTTCTTTTTGTTGTTAGAACAAAACCTTTTTTAATTACTGGCCACTGCACAGGTTGTACGTGGGCCATTCTATTATATAGCTTGTTGGTTGTGGTAAAAAAAACACTCTATTTATGTACATATTGGTTAGAAGACAACATGTATATAAGTAGCATGATATAAGCTATGAGAGAGACTTTAGTGAATGAAATATAGTGTACATATATTTCTGAGGAAGAATGTATGAAATTGTATTATTCATAAATTCAATATTGTTGTTCTGAGTTGAACTCAAAATTTCTCTAATTATTTTCTTGATCCGACAACTAGGAGGAAGGGAGCCCACTCTTCAGCTGCGGGACGAATGTACATATTTTATTTCTGTAAGTGTGTTTTTATTATTTCAACATTGTTTAGATTGGTTAAATGTTAGAAATAGATATAGTAATGTTTGTAGTTGGTATTTAATTTCAATTGGTTTCCATGTTTTATATTTAATTCTATGATATATATGTTTTAGAGTTTGTTGTAATTTCTTCACCATTCCTATCACTTGAATAGAATAGAACAGATCCTGTTGCTAGGAAGTGACAGTTCCTGTCACCAGTTTTATTTCAATTTGCAATAGCTTTTCTTTTCTAGTTGCACTTCATCCTCAACCATCTCACAACTCTCACCCCTTCGATTGGCATATAGCTATGACACCTCTCACAAGTTTATGCCCCTATATTGACACGTATAGATGAAACTGAAGTTCATTATAAAGCATTAAATCTTTCTAAATCTTTATCTCAGTTCTGGCCTATCAGGGCTCTTTCTTCCCTAAATTGAATTGAATTTGAATTGTTAATGATTAGGCCAAAATAGTGAAGTATTGAAGCAATTTGATAGAAATAGTGAGGTACAAATGTCATGTAGAGCCACCAACCTAGATCCGAGATGAATAAGATGGTTCATATATGTTCCTAGAAGTTCGACCTAATTTTTTAGGACTGTGTCATTGGTCACCTTGGTCCTTTGAATTTATTGCCAGTGAAAGGTGAACCTCTTCGTCCCTACAAATCCTATTGATTCTCTTGAACGTAGCTTTGTACCTATTTCCTAAACACAAAAATAAGGGAGAAATTGTTAGGAATAGGGGTTTGCCTTAGGTAAAACCCCAGTTTTGGAATTAACCATGAAATTGAATTGAAAATGTAAATGAAGTACTTCAGTGAAATACTTTCCTTTTGAGGGAAAGGATGAAAATGTTTGAAACACTAATGATATACCTTCAATGAAGTTTTGTTTGTGTTCATGAGGAATTAGTGTTTCAGATAGATAATATTCATAAAACATAGAATGTGAATGTCATCTTTAATGCTTGATAGAAGATTGATTGCTTTCTCACTTGACTTTGCTAAAGTGTAATTGAGATCTTGAATTTGTTAGGTGATTGATTAAATTTGAAATGAGAGGGGTACACCTTCTTTACACTTGATCGATTTTTTTTTGAATTTTTGACATAAGCTAACACAAGATCTAGGTCACTGCCCAAATCAGGTGATTGCTATGAGGCCCCAAGATGGGCCCTTTTTGAGAGGACCATGGCACAGGGTACCATGGCCTTGGAAATCAGGGCTCCAAGATCAAGGGGAGATAGTGTAGATAATGAAAAGTTGTGTTTGATAGTTGGTGTGAGCAAAATTAGTGCTTTAGTCAAGCCTTAGAGGATGAACACCAAATTGAGGCCTAAGTGAGGATAAAATTGTAGGCAAGTACAATTTAGGAAACTACATTTAGCACTTAGTTTAGTGGGAGTATGAGACTAAGAATACTCATGGTAAACCTCAAATTTCTACATTGAAAGCTTTCATCAAGACATAAAAGAGACAAGACACACCAAGACCCCAGGGAATTTAGAATCTTACTACTTCAAAATCAAGATAAAAAGGACATCATTAGAAAGAGGAAGGAGAGAGAATCATGAATGCTAGCCTAGTAAGATTCACATACTATGAGTCATGAAAAATAAAAATACCAAATTACAAAGAAAAAGGCTTAGTTTGCAAAGTAACTTGCGTATTGAAACATGTTACAGTGTGTGCATAAAGTGAAACATTGAGTAGAGTGTGTGCCCACATGTTAAAGCGATTGCATGCACCTTATCGGGAGCAATTGCTTTAAGGTAGAATCCATCCAAAAGACAAGCACGTTACCACAATGATATGCCCCCAACAAAGGACAAATAAAAGGACAATGGTCACAAAACACATAAGGGATCCACTAACTATGTGGTCAGTATACTCTTATGATAAATAATTGTTGGTGTAAACAATTATTCATCATGGATATTATTACACCTTACTTAAGTTTACTTAGGAAATGCATTTCATAGTAGTTTGGGTATGAGACACTTGGGTGTTTGTGCCACATTGGGATAGTGTGTGTAGGATAATTTCCACCTTTTATGGTGTTATCTTGTTACTACTCTATCATATCCACTTATTGTGGAGTGATAATTCCACCTTCGGTGGGTGATCCACCTCACGTGGAAGATTTTATTGTTTCTCCTACCTACCACACCTATTTCCTACCTACCCTTGTTTCTTATTGAGCCACATGTCATGTTTGTGTGCTCATATATGCATATAGCCTTGCCCATATATGCAAGCTCATATTCATTGTATGAAAAACTATTGATCTTTTGATCATCTATCTATTGATGAGACTACAAATTATTCTTGTCCTATATTTTGTCTCTCTATTTTGTACATTTCATTGTGCTCTTGATCTTGGAAAAATCTCACATGGTATCAGAGCCATTAGAAAATCATTGATTAGTCTTTGAGAGGCATTATTGCAATGTCAAGAGGTAGATCTGAGGAGAAACATCTTTTGGAGGTGTCCTAGACCAGATCCGACCTCACCATTGCATCTGGGTGGCCATTTCCATGAATTTTGACTATAAATTCACCTATATTTGGTGAAAGTCAAATTTGGGGCTTGGAGGAAAATTTTTGCCCAATTTGGGTGGTACGATATAGATTTTTGAAAATTATAAAAAAAAAATAGAATTTTTTTAATTTTCTGCAAAAAAAATAAAAATTTATCAGCAGATTTTTTTTTTTGAAAAGTCTTTTTTAAAAATCTAATATATATATATATATATTTGGGGGGTCCATAGACCCCCCCATGACTATATGCAAAATCATTTTTGCAGGACCCTTGTACCTACCACTGCCGCCACCGTACATAGGCCACTTGACTTTCCAGCAACCCGCCTCCATTTTCTCTGGCACCTGGCCACTGCTTCCTCCACCGACCACTTGGTCCTGCCATTTGTCGTTGCCATCGCTATTTGCTCCTCGCCTCCAGCGTCCATGGCCCCTGTCGCTTGTGGTTTCTCCTTCTGGCGTGTACCTCCCCGGTGGGCACCTCCTCCCTGCCGTGGTCCTCTTGCCAGCCACCTTTTCTCTAGTGACCTGATCTCGTCCAGAACCCTGCGCACCCACCACTGACCATTTTTCTGTTGTTGCTAGCCATTTATTCTCCTGCTCCGATCCTTTTTCCTGGCTCCTGCCAGTCTTCGCACCCTACTCAGGCCCTCGCCACGTCACTACCAATGGACAACCACATCGGCTGCACCGACACACCAGTTGTATGGACAACAAAGTCACCAACCACGTGGATTGACAAGTCAGCGTTCCATACGGTCCACATCATATTTCCATACTATACAGAACCAATCACACACTGCCACATCATCGATGTCCGTACGGTCAGATAGGGGGTATGACAGTCATTTTGACGGTCATACGAACGTTAATTTTAAGCTCATGAATTATTGATATCAATGCTATATCAACATTTTTTGAAAATTTATTAGCCCCCTCTCATTGAGCTTTTCAGTTTTGCAGTTCAACTTTGGAAGGCCATATCTTGCTCATTTTTGCTCCTTTTTGGGTGTAATTCTTTTTGAAATGGGATAATTTTTTGTGTACTTTCTCGTGGTGGCATTATTTTCTGATTTTGATGGACAAATTTTTCATAAATCTCAGTTTTTGGTGACTGTACCTGTCCAATCCTCATTTCTGCAACTTCTGGGACTCTGTTTGGGCTCATACGAACTCCTTTTTAGGTGCCGTTGTTTTTAAAGTGCATAATTTTTTGTCTACTCTCATAATATGCTATCAGTTTGTAGAGATTTTGGGTATAAATTATACTTTCAGCATATTTTTTGGCCAATTTGGTACTTGTATTGCATAGATCTATCTTGCTGGTCTTTTGCATTGTAGTTCTTAGCCTATTGGGGAAGTTGTAAAACAAAATCAGAAGTCTAGATCACCATTGTTTGCAAGTGGCCTATTGTACACGCACTACATATAAAGTGTCAAAATCATATTTTTTTTTTTGGCCGGGGGGGGTACGTTGATTGATTGAATTTGGGGGGGGGGGTGTCTCTTGTGCTTTTGTTCTCTTGTGTTGTTTCCATTTTTCTGCTATGGGTTTCTCCTAAGTTTCCTCTCTTAACTCCTCATAATTATGCTACTTGGAAAATTGATGCATGGAGTAAATTTATGGGAAAAAGACTAAGTCATTATATTGATGGAACTATTGTTGCTCCCGCTGATCCTAAGGCTAATCCTATTGGTCACTTGGATTGCCTCACTAAAAAATATCATGGAAATTGGTACCTTAATAAAGTATATATCAAAGGATCTCATTTTTCATATTGAGTACTCTAATTAAGGATGCTTGGCAAAAGTTTCAAGACTTGTATGGTCAAGTTGATGAGATTAGGGGATATCAAATTGATTGTGATCTCACCATGTTAGATCCCAAGAAATTTGATACTATACAAGATTATGTCACTAAGGCAAAAGAGTTGAGGGCACAACTCAAGAATTGTGGCATTGATAAGAAGGATACTCAATCGATCTTCAAATTGATGGGCAAGCGTCCACAAGAATATGCAACATTTGTTTCTAGTTTCCAAACCCATAGGATGACAATGGGTTCAAGCTACACAATTCCTACATTTGATGTTTTCGCCAAAATCTTGATGATGGAACAAAATAAGTTGATAAGCATGAGTATTCTTAAGATTTCTAAGTCTCAATCATTATTAGCAAATCAAGGGAATAAAGGAAATAAATGAAAGGACAACTGCAACAAGAAGAAATGACAATCAAAGCCTAAGGACAAAGCACCACCTTCTCCACAACAAGGAGATTCATCCTCTTCCAAGAGGGACAATTCACCAAAGAGGGAGAGACCTACTTGTGCCTATTGTAAAAATTTTGGTTATGAGGAGGGTTGTTGCCATTCTAAGAAGATTGATGAGCTCTCACACATCCTCAAAAAGCACAACATTGATTTTCCTAATGCCTACAAGAAGGAGGATTCATCAACTTCCACTTGCTCTCATTCAAAAGGGAAAGGGAAAGCATTCATGGCTTCTACAAGTGGGAAGCCTCACTCTTTTGGGACAAGAAAAGGAAAATCTCTTTGTGCTACTACAAGTCATGATTTAGGCAGATGGCTTCTAGATTCAGGAGCTTCTCATCATATGGCATTTTCACAGTCTATGTTCTCTACATTTGAGCCTTGCACCATACCACATATTTTGATGGGAAATCATACATACATGGATGTGATTGGGAAAGGAACTATTGCCATTGGGGATAACTCCTTCAATGATGTGTTGTGTGTACCCCATTTGACAAAAAATCTCCTTTCCACCTATCAAATCACACATGGGGCAACTAAGAGAATTGTGGAGTTCACACCCGAGTTAGTTTTCTTAGAGACTTGGAGACTCGAGCTATCATTACGACTGGGGTGGTTGATCATGCATCTTGGTTATACTCCTTTTCAGATTTTGTTGATGAGGATGATTTCACATATGATGATTCTACACATGATGATCACACTTCTTGTGATGATTTAGATTTTGTGGAGAAATTTGGGTACTTGAACTTGGGGATTCTCACATGTGACCCCGATCTTGAGCCTTGCACTTCATCTCCTCCTATTGATATCACATCACCTATTTCACTTGATGATGCAGATAGTGCAACAATTTTGCCTTCTTGTGATTCAGTGCAATAGGATATATCTTGTCCTCCAACTTCAGTTTCATGGGATGATTACTTGACAGACATTGTAGGTTTGTTTGTGGAATCGTACATTGCATATTTGGGAGACATTATTGATGAGATTCATCTTCTCTTTGATGAAGATGATCCTTCTTCTATTGTTGTGAGGGAACACTCTAACCCTCTTGTTCATTCTCTACATGATCATTCTTTCGAGGTTGACATGATTGTGGATACTTATATACAATAGTTGGATGAGGTCTCTTTATCATTTATGGAGACATGTGAGTCTTTGGGACATGTTCTACATTCATGTCCACTATATCTTGGATTACCTTTTTCAGCAGTGTGGAGTAGTTTACCACCTTTGGAGGGGGTATCTTTCAACATCGACATGGAGACACTTGAGCAGTTTTTAGAGATTCCATTCATCATGAGTTTTTTTCATACATCATCCCTTCATGATTGGGGAGACTTCATAGATACACCTTTGGTTTTGTCTCTTACTAAGGGGAGGGATGTTGTTCGATGTTCAAGGAGCATTTTCTTCATACATCATCAAGCTTCTATCATTGGTGTAGATTCTACATTGAGGGGGGGGGCTACCTAGCTTCTCTTCTTCTCTCATATGGGGGGGATCTTTTCCTCACATGGGGTTTTGTTCCTCACATACTTCTATGAGAATTATCTTGTATATCTTTCATCTCTCTTTTGGGGGAGGGTTTTTTCCCGTTGGGTTTTTCTCTCTTTCCCCGCTTTGTGAGAGATTTCATTGCATTAGTTTGCATGCATTTGTATTTGTACATGGGTACCTAACATGGCCACATAGCCAGGACCCATTTTGCATTGCTTAGCTGCATTGTATACTTAAGTGCATTCCCCTAAGTTGCACTTAAGGAGGGGTGTTGGTGTAAATAATTATTCATCATGGATATTATTACACCTTACTTAAGTTTACTTAGGAAATTCATTTCATAGTAGTTTGGGTATGAGACACTTGGGTGTTTGTGCCACATTGGAATAGTGTGTGTAGGAGAATTTCCACCTTTTATGGTGTGATCTTGTTACTACTTTATCATATCCACTTATTATGGAGTGATAATTCCACCTTCTGTGGATGATCCACCTCATGTGGAATATTTTATTATTTCTCCTACCTACCACACCTATTTCCTACCCACCCTTGTTTCTTATTGAGCCACATGTCATGTTTGTATGCTCACATATCCATATAGTCTTGCCTATATATGCAGGCTCATATTCATTATATGAACAACTATTGATCTTTTGATCATCTATCTATTGATGAGAATACAGTTTATTCTTGTCCTACATTTTGTCTCTCTATTTTGTATATTTCATTGTGCTCTTGATCTTGGCAAAATCTCACAATAATGTATATCATGAATATTTGTATTGAATTTACCTCATCCCCCAAAGGTAGTGGAACTATAAGCACATTGAAAGAAGAGCACATGTGTCTTTTGAGTGAACATGGAAGAGACCAAAAGAGATCTCATTTCATCATCCCCAAGTAGACAACACGAGGGACAATTATAGCGTTGTAAATTTTACACCCCTAATTAAGTTTGTCCAATTCCACGCTTACGTTAGAACCTGCCTCAGTTTGTCCCATTGCATTTTATATTTTTCAAAGTTCCTTTAAGAATTTAATTTTTAATATAACTAAATCTAAGGTCCTCCCCCTTATGAAATCACATATTGTAAAATTGGGCCCTTAATCCTAAGCACACCCCTTTTTATTTTATTTTAATTAATCCTAATAAAGTTCTATTTACCATATTCAAGGCACATTTTCACATATCTAAACAATGTGGATTGACCTACCATGCTAGATCTGACTTTATAATCACCATATCTTGCATTCCTAAAAAATTGGAAGCTAGACCAGAATGATACCATTCTGGTCCCGACTTTTTCTCCCCAAATTTTAGGAGCTTAATTTGGCAGTATTATAATGTTTAATTCCTACTTTGTGTTAGTTTTTATTAATTCTAAGTTGGCCTATTATCAAAACTAAAGTTAGGTTTTCATATATAGGACCTTTTATTTCCCTCATTTGAGAATCCACTCTCTAGCAATTGTAGGAATTCCTTTTGTGAAGTGAAATTACAAGTTTATGTGAAGTCTTCAATCTGTAAATTCATTATTGATCAAGTCTTCAACAACATTTTTTTCATCAATCATGAAAGCTTAGGAGATGTTGAAGAATAATAAGGAGATGACTGACTGTTGATTGACTTGTACCTCTCCCTTAGGGTTTGGTATGGTTTCATGTTATTTTCATCTCTGTGCAAGTTTTAGATATATATATATACATATATAGATATATATATATATATACATATATACATATACATATATATATATATATGTATATATATATATGTATATATATATATATCTATATATATATACATATATATATATATACATATATATATATATATATATATGTATATGTATATATGTATATATATATATACATATATAGATATATATATATATATATACATATATACATATACATATATATATATATGTATATATATATATATGTATATATATATATCTATATATATATGTATATATATATATCTATTTATATATATATATAATTCTTTTTCAGATTTACATTATTGCTTTAGATCTACATTGCGTTTGTGATTTTAAGCATTGGATTTACATCTATTTAGGGTTTTTACTCCAAACATAGGGTAGAACTCTAGTTTGCATTTTATCTCATAGGAATCTTATAAACACATGAGATTCTAGGTCACACACACTTTTCAATATTACGTTGGCTATTTGTGGAGGTGGAAATCACTAAAACAAGGGGTTTAACTAAGAAAAAACCCTATATAGCCATATACACACCATTTTATCATATTGCAGGTAAAGGTATATGTTTCTGTTAGAGCTATAAGTTTCCAGGAAGTCTCAATCAACAAGCACAGATCCAAATCTAGAATTAGGACCCAAATCTTTGGGACTGGAGTGCCTAGTGCCTTAGTCCTAGAACTAGAGTGCTTAATGCCCTGGTCCCCCTCAACCAGTTGCAAATTTTGGAAGTTCAAATCTAGAGCACTCCAATCTGTAGATTTACAGTTTCTAGCATAGTACAGTGATAGACTAGAGCACCTAGTGCTCCTATCCAGCTCAATCAGGCTTAGATTCTAGTATCAGGTGCACATCAGAATTGTTTGAATATTTCATTTGACTCATTCCTCTTTCATATCAACAAAGGAATAGGAACCCTAAAAGTATTCCTTGAATCTCTTTCATAAGAGTAAGTCAAAGTGAATCACTTTGTTTGGCTCTTTCGTATTCCAATGTATGAATGAGAGTGGGGTTAGGACTTAGTTTACTCTATTCCATTTTCATCCATCACATTTTGGTGAACGCGACCTTCTTACATTTGCATTTTCTGATTAGATCTAACTATTGCATGCTTTTCTTTTATTCAAAACATAAAAAATATCAAAAATATTGTTGTATGCATCGTATGTTTCTAAGTTTTATATGCACTTTTCATTTCGAAAATGTCGGATCTTTATTTGCAAGATTTTCATTCATATGATGATTATACATTTAGTAAGGAAGAACTTGATGAAGCTCTTGGTGAGTTTCTTTATCCCAAATCTTCTAAACCAATATTTTGCCAAAGTCTAATAAACATAATTACTATGCTATTTCATAGTGATGATGAAGATAAGTTGAATTATTCTTCCCATGAAGTCATTCCTATTAAGTCATCTAACATGGTGATTTATGACATTCCCTTGTATGATGATTTATCTCCTTTTGAATCTAAACATAAGCCATTTAGTAGTCATAACCATTCCATGTTAGATGATGCCCTTAATGATTTCATGTCTACTACAACTTCTTCAAACAATGTTCAAACATCCAAAATATTAATTAACATGATAAATGTGAATGAAAATAACTTCCAAAAATGAAGCAGTCATCGGTTAGGAGGGACCTCAAAGAGATAAATCTGGACCGGTCAGCAAAAGTAAACAAAATAGAAACACAAAGATATGATGGAGGCAATGCAGAACAAAATGAACTATAACATGAAAACTGATTACAACCAACTGGTAACAACTGGGTTACAGAAACCGGCTCACATGCCTACTAAAACATGCTCAAAGTACATAATAGGTCACAATCGAGACCTTGAATCTTAAGATCTATCTAGTCTAACTACTTGATTGTTTTATTGTTCCATTCTAATGCTCAAATACAATGATTTATACAATCCAAGGGGTTCTGGTCAACCCAAAAAGGGATCAAAACCCAAAGAACATGACCTAACGTGTAAAATCAACAAGGTCAGCCTCCTCCAAGAGATTCCTTCGAAAAATCCAAAGGATGAAGTGTAGATCATGGGAAAAGGTCGGCCACATGCTAAGAAACATTGGAATCAATCCTCAGGGCTCTGCAAGCTACGAAAGGGGTTCCAGTAGATCAACAAAATAGGTCTAGGCAACTGGTAACAAGAAATTGTCAATCGGTTATAGGAAACTGTCATGGAAACTGATAGCGATAACTTGCTAGAAAATGATGCAAATGTGATATGGTTTGTAAATAAGAAAGATGATAAAGTATTCAAGTAGAATCCAATTCCATAGGATCCGGTGAGCTAAAATCAGGACACATAGAAAGAAATGTTGAAACTACAAATAAAAAGAAAACAAAAAGGAAAATATTTTTGGTTGATGCAAGATTGCTATGAACCGGGGATGCTCCTGCATCAAAAAAACTCTTAACAAGCCTCTCTTTGTGGTTCAAGGTGGTTATAGTAATGATTCTTTTTACACTCCTAACAAACTAGTTATAACTGTGCAAGGAGGATATCCTACCAAGAGTCCTTATGAGTATGCTAAACAAATTATCCAAGAGAGTTACAATTCGGTTGGTCATAAATATAATAAAATAAATAATAGGCAACCTAATCCTCCTCCTGTTATCCCTTCTTCGCTTCCTACTTCTCAACCTACTCTTCCACAAGCACCTCGTATCTCACAGCATCTTGGTATGGAGTGTGACCTTATTGAACAACTTAAAGCTAATCCCATTAAGATATCTCTTTGGGATTTAATTCAAACTTCATCCACACATCATGGAATATTACAAGATGCTTTAAATACTTTAGATGTCCCACCTATAGTGACACCTAACAATGTGGCTTCTTTGATTGACTCCATGACCACACCTAAAGCTCAAATTATGTTCACACAAGATGAGTTACCGTCTTATGACATTGAACACCAATATGATCCTCTTATGATTTTTGTGTTGGCAATTTGGAGGAATTGATTATGTGTTGCATTGGTATTTGTCATTGATGTCAACACTAGCTGTTTTGTTGTCTATTGGGTTCTGGTAGAGTGGTTGGATTATGATGTTGATCTGGAGATCTTCTCTAGTATGTTCCGACTGTTAGAATTGGTTTGGATTGGTTATTCATGTGTTCCTAATGTGTATCACATTCAGTTGGTTTGGGATTTGATGATCCGGAAGCTATCATTTGTTCTAGTAAACCTTTTGGTTATCGGTAAGGGTTTTACCGATAGAGCTTTGTTGAACATATTCTGGTGAATCCAATAAGTGGTGTTGGTGCAACTTCTAGAATGTTATCAAGATGCTGATGGTTATCATGTTCATATTCCAGTTGATCGTCGGTGTTGCATTTGATTTATGACGACCTATTTTAGGTCGGGTCTTAATGTTATTCTGTTAGGTTATGGATTGGTTTATGTAACGTGTTGGTTGATGCTCCCCATGCATTATCGGTTGGATTTATTGATTGGTTTATGTTGTTGTGGTCTTAGGTTGAATTGGTTTATCATTGGCTTGCGGGATTATGTAACAAATTTATTCTATTATCTTATAGGTGTCCGACCTAATTGTTTAGGTCCTGGGTTGGTATAAATATGATGTAAGATCTCTTTATAGATCATGGGATTAAGGTTATGGGATTATTTGTGTGTGAATAAGGTTGTATTCATATGCAAAGGTTTTGGTTGATCATAGGTGATCGAGTTGGGTTTGTGAAAGAGGTTTAAGACCTTCGATATTGAGATTAACCAAAACTATACTCAGGCATAGGAGATGCTATTCGTGGATTTCATTCATCTTTTCGGATTGTAGTCTAGATTTCTTTTGTAGTCAGCAATGCTCCTTTTGTGATGAGCAGTGCGCTCTAGGTTGTTGGCCTTCCTGGATGTGCATGACCCTCTTATTTTAATCACATACTTACTGCAGAAGTATTATCTGACTGTGGGTAGGCTTCCCACCGTGGTTTTTCCCTTTACCGGGTTTTCCACGTACAAATCCTTGTGTTATGTGTTATCAATGGTTGGTAATTGTTCTGTAATTTATGTTTATGCTTAATTATTATATCTGCTATTCAAGTATTTGGTTTATGCATTCCGATAAAAGGTTTTGTGTTCTTAAAGTTTCATAATATTTTGACAACTGATTCACCCCCCCTCACAATTGTCCACCGGTTATCCTAACATTTTGTCCTTATTAATGATAATTATATAAGACAAACCCTTGTTGATAATGACTCTGGCCTTAATGTTTGTAGAATTAATCTATTACATAAGATAAATGTGTAGACATCTCTTATTAAACCATATTCTATTTCTATTCATGGCTTTGATAATGTTGCTAGAAGTTCTTTAGGTACTATAACCTTGCCTATCAAGGTAGGACCTGTTAATTTACCTACACCTATTCATGTCATGCTTTATAATCTTACCTACAATCTCTTATTGGGATGACCCTAGATTCATTGTATGGAAGTTGCTTCTTCTACCTTGCATAGGAAATTTAAATTCATTTAAACAATAAGATGTATATGTTGCTTGTTGATACAAATTTACAAGCTTGTTTGGAAACCTCATCTTCTATATCTTCTTCAACTACTTCTAATTCTTCTCCAAGTACTCCTACCTCTTTGAATATTTCATAATCCTTCTTCCACTCAAACCGAATCACCATCTTCTCCCAAAGATACTTCTTGACTTGGAGAGGTTCTCTTAGCCGATGATTGGGTGTCTTTAGACTTTACACCTTCTTTCGTAGGAGAATATACGCCCCCCCTAGAGATCCTAAGATAGAAAAGGAGAATGACATGGATGAAACTGAAAAGCAACCGAATTTGTCTAAACAACTTAGTAACAACATTGTGGCTGCTTCCAAAACTACATCCTCTTCTACTTCTATTTCAACTAATTATGAAATTCAAACATATGATGCCTTGCCTTCCCTTACAGAAATGGCTTCTCTTGATGGTTCTGGTTTCCATATCTTGGCTAAGAGTGGATATAATGGTAATGGTTTTGGTGTGCATGAACAAGGGATCATGGTTCCTTTAGAGAATAATATTCGTGAATAATATTTTGGACTCGGATATTATCCCTTTAAACCCACCAAAGCCTCTAAGAGACCATCCCTTAATGTCAATGCCATATTCTCTTGAAATTCAGTTTAATTAATACACCTTGAATACATTAACTTTGATTCTCATCAAACTTCCTTGGATATCTTTTCCACTAATGATTCAATGGCTAAGTTTTTAGGATCTTATGGCAGTCTTCCTTGATATCACTATAATCATGGATTTCCTTATTTTTAAAATGTTGAGGCATACTTTGGGAAAGACACTGAATTTGATGATGATAATGATGAGAAGACACATAATTTTCCTCAACCAATGGATGATCCCGAATAAAGTAATCTTATTGTGAGTGACACAATTGATGTTAAGGTGGATCCTTGTAATGAAAAAAAGATCATAAAGATTGAGAAGTGTCTAATTGATGAATAACAAAAAGAATATTCTATCTTAATACATGAATTTCCTAAGATCTTTACTTGGATTTTCTCTGATATGCCTGGCATTGATCCTAAAATTGACACTCATAATATTTTATTGATTCTTGATGCTAAACTCGTGAAGTAGAAGATTAGGAGAATGAATACCAAGATAGACTTGCTTGTTAAATCTGAAATTGAAAAACTTCTAGACGCTAGATTTATTCGCTCTATTGATTATCCTCTATGGATTTCAAATATTGTTGTCATTGCTAAACTTGATAATAATATTAGAATGTGCACTAAATTTCAAGATCTCAATAAAGCTTCTTTGAAAGATGATTTTCCAATTTCAAATATTGATATGATAGTAGATTCTACTACTGTTCATGCTTTGTTATCTTTTATAGATGGTTTCTTCCGGATATAATAAAATATTTATTAATCCTCAAGATCAATTCATGACACTGTTGGCAATTGACACTCATTGGATTCATTTTGTTGTCATTGATGGCAACAAGATCTGATGGAAGTCACAAACTAGCACTAGGAGGCATATATTGGCAGATACTGGCATTGGAAGCATTCAGGCCTACACCGACACCGACATCAATACTTCAAGGAAGCCGACATCAAGGAAGATTTATTTAGTAAATCATTTTATAATTATTGGCAAGGCTGACATTGAATATCTTTTGTAAATGCATTGTAAGCTGACATAAGGCATATCTTGTGTAATAGGTATATAAGTCAGTCTGCTAGGTTAATTTAATATATGATGGTATTGTGACGGAATAGAGATAGACATATATAGGTATAACAGAACTATGAGATGCAAAATATATATATAGAGATCATTTTTGTATGTGAACATTATATCATGCAATGATCTATAGATAGATTGGAAAGCATTCTTGGAGGAGAAGTAATACCGGTAATAGTTCAAGTTTGTGAACCAGTACAGAGCAAAACTAGAAACCGAAACTCTATTTGGCGTAGCAGATGCATTCTTGAGTTCATTTTCAGTAATTTACTTTGGCAGAAAGCTTGTAGTCAGTGAGGCTCTTTAGTGATGACCAGTATGCTCTCGGCAGTGTGCCTTCCTACAAGTGTAGGCCCCTATTTTATGTAATATATTTTCATATGGCCAATGCACTAATATTGTGGGTCAAAAATCCCATCGTGGTTTTTCCTCATTGAGGTTTTCCACATATAAATTCTCTTTGTTATGGTGTTCATTTATGTGGATGGTTTATTTGCTTCTTGTTATATGCTTATTTGTTTACCGATACATACATGCATGGTTTAGTAAGTTAAAAACTATTCATTCTAGCAGAACAATGATTCATGCCCCCCTCTCAGTGTTCTCAGATCCCAACAATTGGTATTAGAGCCAGGTACCTCAGAAGAAGTTTAACAGCTTGAGGAAGATCCTGAAACCGGAATATTTGAACATGGCTATGGAGAAGCAACTTGAGATGGCTCTTGAGGATTGTGATGCTGAAAGGATGAAGAACTTGAAATTGCAAGAAGAATTGAATTCTACAAATGAATTCATTCTTATCCTACAAGAAAGATTATCATCTTCTCAAGCCAAGAGAAAATAACTTTTGCAACAACTGGATGATGAGGAGAAGAATGCTCTTAAGGAACAATATCATAAACTAAGTCAAGCAAACATGCTCATGAAGAATGAAATGCAAGAATTGAGTATGAGGTTATCAAAAGATATTGAGGATAGAAAGAAGAAGGAAGACAATCTTGTTTTATCTTTGAATAACAAGTTTTATGAATGTGGAAGATTGACTCATGAGAATAATCTGTTGAGGAATGATTTGGCACACTCCCAGAACAATGAACAAGAACTTGAAAGACAAGTAACTACTCCGAGAGATGATCTGACTACTGCAAGTGAGTATAAAGAAAAGTTTAGGATTAGTGCTGCATAGTTGGATGACTTACTGAAAAGAAAAAGACATATTGATGACTCTAGAGGACTTGGATTTGTATAAGGTGAAAGCTTCGATAGTGCTAATGAAGATCAGACAACTGGTATATAGAACTCATCAGAACAGAGGAAACCGATAAGGAAATCTAATGCTTATAAATTCAATGGTAGATTTTTTGTTTGTAATAAATTTGGGCATATGGCTAAACAATGTAGAAATAAGGCAAATCAAAATTACAATTCTGTTCTCGGTCAATGCACAAACTGCAAGAAATATGGTCATAGATCAAAGGATTATAGAATGAATGTTAAATGCCATGCATGTGGAAAGTTTGGATATTTTTCTAATCATTGTTGGTCAAGAAATAATATCGGATATGTCAAAGCACTTCATAAGAAGAATGTTACATGCTATGCATGCAATAAAATAGGTCATATTACTAAGTATTGTAGAAGCAAGACTCAACCGGCTAATAATGATAAAGACAATGATAAAGGAAAGAAAAAGGTAGATGAAAGACAACAAGATCACACCAAGAGATGGGTTAGAAAATCTGAAGAACAAAGTGGAGATGGATCTATACCGGCAAATCCACCGGTAGAACAGGGTATTCCTCTACCAGCAGAAAATTCCACCGGTAACTGAGGCATAAGCCTTAGGGGTTGGTAAAGTTGCTGCTAAATTTTGCATATTACCCCATAAGAGATCTAAGGAAGATATTTGGAGAAATGTGTTCATCATCGATGAAGGTTACCCCGACACATAACTGTGAAACCGACATCCGTAGGGTTGTTGGTGAAGCATTAATTACAAAAAATTAGGGTTTTTACTCACTGATAAAAGAGGGTATTTATCAACATGGCATCTGTATCTTTAGCACTTACTCTTATTCCAAATCCCACCATTGTCAAAGTCAAGGATAGGTTAAGGCCATTCTTTAAGGAAGTTCCCGAAATCACCAAGAAGGAAGACTCTACTGGAGCATTTTCTAGGGTTCCTGATGGAGTATTGTGTGTTGAATATGTGAAGGCATACATTCACTACACTCTTGAGGATTTTGGCACCAAAGACATCAAAAGCATGTATCAATCAGTGATACTGGGAGACACTAGAATGATCAAACCAGAATTCAATGCAATTGAGGATCTAGGGTTAACTGGTATTTTGTACATACCAGAATTCAAGGATGAGGTGATCATATACATCCTAAGTAGGGTTCACAAAAAATTTGTTTGGTTAGACAAACCCTACATGATCGCAAAGGAAGCTATTCAAGCTATCACCAACTTACCCAGGGTCGGACAAGAACCTGGCAAGAAAATTTCCAACATAAAGGTCGAAAAACTCACTGGTGCTACATCCGATAGCAGATCAATGAGGATAAGCACAACAATTGACACAGACATAAAGTTTGAAAGCATGTTCATACGATATAAGGTAACTCAATCCAACTGATTGAATTTTGTTGCAAGTTCATGCATTCATGTCGCATATCAGATGCTAAGGAATAATGTGAAGTATGCTTTATGTGAATGGATGAGGAGTGAATTGATGCTAAACCTTACTAAGATCAAAGGAACCAAGAAAGGAACTTTCAGATATGGAAACTTGACTATTTGTTTAATGCTTTACTTGTCAAAAAGGAGACTTTTCAGAAAGGCAGCTCAGCTTACTGCACCTCCGCCACCGATAAGGAAGCCTATGCAGAAGAGGAAACCAGTCACACCGACAACCACAAGAAAAAAGCAGAAGGGTGATGATACTAAAATAGGTAAGACAACAATGTCCTATGCTGAAATTATTGATGAAGTTACAAAAGATGGAATATTAAAGATTATATCAAAGTATTATGAATATTTTGAAGAAAATGAGCAAAATGAGTTAGAAGAGGCTATTTTACTGTATATAGACATCTATAAGAAAGCCTTGGTTGAAATTTTGAAGGAGATACCTTTATCCCTATATAATAAAATTGAGGCTAGAAGACTTCATGCTATCAAGAGGGATAGGGAAATCAAGGAAGTTGCACTTTTGGAACAATGTGGTACTATAAATAATGAAGAGATGAAAAGATGTATAGATACTGCTAATAGGATAATTTTCAGTAGTAAAAACTGGCAAATAAGCCTTATGATGGGAAGAGTAAATGAGGTGATAAATGAGACAAGTAAGGGATGGACAAAATTCTTTTAGAAAAACCCAGACTTTCTCACATCTCAAGAAGAATTTGCAAAGGCAACATCCTCCACCATTCCTGACAAATCAAAGGAAAGGGTATTTTAGGCAGTTCAACTCTAGTTTTGGCACAACCACAACCGACAGTTAAAGAGAGTGTACAGTATGTACAGGGCACTAGAAACACTATGGATGATACTCCACCGATAGTAACCAATACTGCACCAAGTGGTTAAGCCATCGGTGCAAAAGAGGTTGAGATGGACAACGTAAAATCAACTGAGTCCATACCGATAGGTAAAATTGATTCCCCGACAAGACTTTTGGCAATTGACACTTCTTAGGTCGAGAAGAAATCAGTCTCTGAGTTAAGTCCAACAGAGTTAATGATGATGACCACTCAGAAATTGCTAATGGAAGGAACTGTAGACAAATGGTTAATTCATCAATCAGTCTCTGTACTACATAGAATAATGCCTGTCTGTTAGATTAAGGATGGAGCAAGCCCTTCCGATAAGCTCAAGACTTTAACAAAGCACATATCAAATAATTATCAATCTTTGAGACAGATTGCAGACCGACAGGCTTTGGACAATTTCTCTGCAGCAAAAAGAGCAACTTTTGATCAGCTTATAGAATCTGGGAAGAAGAAAATAAAAGACAAGCTTATTCCCATTGAAATTTGTTTAAAAAAATGTACTAATATTTACAGAGTATGTTGTAATTTGGGAAATCTTACAGCTAATGTAGATAGAAGATTGAAGGAGTTATATGAAAAAATGGCTAATATTGCTAACTCTTTTGATGGACTGATTACATTAACTACATCTGTTGATGGAAAAATTTTGTCCTTGGAGAACCACGTTTTTGCTTTTGAGAAGGAGAAAGATAAAATAATAAGGAGAGAAAGAAATTTAAGAGGATTGGTACGCTCTAGACTTGATTCATTGGGTGTTCAGAAGAAAGAATGCATGAATATGCTAGCAAAACCCACAC
Organism: Cryptomeria japonica; assembly: GCF_030272615.1. Classification (NCBI taxonomy): domain Eukaryota; kingdom Viridiplantae; phylum Streptophyta; class Pinopsida; order Cupressales; family Cupressaceae; genus Cryptomeria; species Cryptomeria japonica. Next base: position 479,803,602 of record NC_081414.1, on the reverse strand, counting down.
TAGTAGATACCCAAGAGAAGGAATCACTTGCCCACTTACTCAGTGGACTTGCATTAGTATCTGATACTTTCAAATCAGGCTGGGACATGTATCTTCAGTTGCTACAAAAGGCATACCCAGAAATCCTGAAGATGACTAAGCTCGAGTGACACTAACTATATTCTTTCATTCTTTTATTCTTTCACTGGTCTTTGGCATTAATGTCAAAGGGGGAGTATGTACATATGTGAAAAATATCAAAGAAAATATTATCAGATGGAGTATATGGAGTGTATTGCTTAGGGGAGCACACCGACAGGGAATCCATTTTTCACATGAGTGTTGCCATGAATGCCAAAGGGGGATATTGTTGGCAATTGACACTCATTGGATTCATTTTGTTGTCATTGATGGCAACAAGATCTAATGGAAGTCACAAACTGGAACTAGGAGGCATATACTGACATATACCGGCATTGAAAGGCTTCAGGCCTACTCCGACACCGACATCAATACTTCAAGGAAGCCGACATCAAGGAAGATTTATTTAGTAAATTATTTTGTAATTATTGCTGAGGCCAACATTGAATATCTTTTGTAAATGCATCATAAGCCAACATAAGGCATATCATGTGTAATTGGTATATAAGTCAGTCTGCTAGGTTAATTTAATATATGATGGTATTGTGATGGAATAGATATAGACATATATAGGTATAACATAACTATGAGATGCAAAATATATATATGAAGATCATTTTTGTATGCGAACATTATATCATGCAATGATCTATAGATAGATTAGAAATATTTCTTGGAGGAGAAGTAATACCGGTAATAGTTCAAGTTTGTGAATTGGTACAGAGCAGAACCAGAAATTAGAACTCTATCTGGCATAGCAGATGCATTCTTGAGTTCATTTTCAGTAATTTACTTTGGCAGAAAGCTTGTAGTCATTGAGGCTCTTTAGTGATGAGCAGTATGCTTTAGGCAGTGTGCCTTCCTGCAAGTGCAAGCCCCTATTTTATGTAATATATTTTCATATGGCCTGTGAACTGATATTGTGGGTCAAAAATCCCACCGTGGTTTTTCCTCATCGAGTTTTTCCACGTATAAGTTTTGTTTGTTATGGTGTTCATTTATTTGGATGGTTTATTTGATTCTTGTTATATGCTTATTTGTTTACCGGTACATACATGCATGGCTTAGAAAGTTAAAAACTGTTCATTCTGACAAAACACTAATTCACCCCCCCTCTAAGTGTTCTTAGATCCCAACAGACACAACCATGTTCCAAAGGTCCCTCAAAGAAAACTATATGGATCATGCAACAAGAGTAACACAATGTAATCAACAACATAGAATGAAGAAAATGCAAGATCAAACATCCACAATATCATAGATCCATTATAAACTAGCCGACAACATGAGAGCAAAACATGTAGGCTTACAGGCCTTGTTACAACTTACATTCCATGATATGATCCATCCAGACCTCCAAGAGGAGTTTGAATTACAAATCATGAATCTAATTATCATCTCTTTTCTTTTCTACCAAATTATTGAATAAAAAATATATATAGCATCCGAAACACATCCAGGTTAGCCAAAAAACATTACATCCTCCAAGATAGGAAAATCATATGTGTAAAATAGGTCAGATCCAAAGCATGAAGATATCCTCCACCAAAGACAATAGTGAAGTGTGGACCACCAAGGAAGGTCAGAAAAGGGCCTAAGAACATCAATCATGGCACCAATTAGGTTCACAAGTCAAGGAAATTCTCCTCAAGATAAGAAATCTCCAACTAGATGTTAAGCTCAAAACTGCTCCAGGAACCAAGAAATAGATAATTCAAAAGTGACAACTTGACGGAAAAAGATTCAATTGAATTGATGATATGGAAAAAAGGAATGAGAACAATTATGGAAGCCAAAGATCTGATCCACAATGAAAAAGGAATAAATTCCAAAGAATGCCAGAAGAAACATAGAATTGAACAGAAACAAACTAGAAACATTTTTTTTTTTGGTTGATGCAAGATTACTCATTGACTAGGGATGCTCCTGCATTAGACACCCCAGGTAGAAAAAGATATTCCATGAGAGGAATCTCATGAAAATCACAAAGGGTTCAGGACATGGATCCCATGCTCATTTCTGATCCAAATGTCCTCTTTATCTGCAAAATTATTCCTCCTTACCCCTTTTGGTAATTCAACTGAATTCTCCAACTTCTTTTCCACTTCTCCTCTTTCTCCCTGATTCATACTTGCACTCCATCTCTTACCATCACTCCCTTTCTTCTGCAAATCCTCCACTGAAATTCATCTTGTCTGCCACCATAACTCTGGCCTTGCTATTTTCTGGTACCACCTTGCTATCAGGCCTATCCACAAGGTCTTTCTTCAAATCCAACCCATCATCTACATCCTACTTCTTAGCACAATGAATCTTCACAAGACTCAAGTTCTTCTCTTCATTCTCCTTCAAATAAACCAAAGTAAACTTCTACCCATCCTTCTCAATAGTGATTGGGTTCTTCCTACAATCATAGATAGTTGCTCTAACAAACTGCCAGGGTCTACCTAGTATAACATGACAAGCACTCATAGACACAACATCACACAAGACTTCATCTTTTTAAGGCCCAATATTAAAATTTACCCAATAGTTCTCTCTCACTTCTTCAACATGATCATCTTTCAGCCAACTCACCCTATAAGGACTAGAATGCTTAAGCATTTTCAAACTAAGCTTCTCTACCATATCCTCAGATACCAGATTATTAGTACTTCCATTATCCACAATAACCTTACAACACTTACCTCCTGATTTGCAAACAATCTGGAAAAGATTCTTCCTTTGTGTAGGTTTAGTCTCCTCTCTGCTCTGCAAGACTCTTCTAAACATAAGGGATTCTCCTTGCTCCGGTTCCACCATACTCATATCTGTGGCTCCCATTTCCTGGTCTTCACATGCTAAGAAACTCCTTGCCATTCCTTTGCTATCCTTAGAAAATTCATAAGCTCTATGTTTGGTTTCCCAACACTTGAAATATGTACCCAAGAAATCCCTACTATATTTCCACTACCTTTCCATTGTGTCTTCTTCTCTGGTTCTTTACTCCATTTAGAGTTTGGTTCTTCAGCAGTTTGCTTCCTCATACTACCACTCATCTATCCTCTATCTACTACATGTCTCTCTCTTCTCTTAGGGTTATTCTATTGTCTCCTCTTCACTTTATCTTCTGCCTTCAGTGCACATTGATAAGCCTCCTCAATTGTAGAAATATTCAACATACTCATCTCATCCTAAATGTTAAATCAGAGTACATTTATATATCTATCCACCTTCTTCCTATCCATATCTTGATGTCTGGATCTAATCATCACCTTGCATAATTCATCAACATACTCTTTCACACTCATGTCCTTCTGCTTCAAGTTCTGCAACTTTTTGAACAACTCCAACTCACAGTCTCCTAGAATGAATTTAGCCTTCAATCTCCCAACCATCTACCTCCACCCAGGTGATTTTCATCTCACCATTCTCCACTCTATCTCTTTGAAATTATTTTCACCATAAGGAAGCATGCCCTTTCAACTTAGTTTTGGCTAACTGAACCCTCTGTGGGTCTTTAACATCTTCAAACTTGAAGCAGTCCTCCAAATCTCTGATCCAATCTATCAAGTATTTCGTATTCAACATACCTGAAAATTTAGAAACCTCAACTTTATGAATTTTAGTCACTTGTGTCACTGCTCTAAGAAATATTTCTTCTCCTTTGTTTACCATGATGGTATGATGAAAGAATAAGGATCCAGTTAACTACTGAGGGGGGGGGTGGGGTGAATCAATAGATAGAAAACTTGATACACTTTCACCAAACTTAAAATTTTCCTCTCAAGACAAACATTAAACTGACTGGTTTTATCACTGAACTTTGAATGCAATAATACTGACAAGATTAACCGGTTGACTATTATAACATATAACAGTAAAACAACTTGAAACTTAAAAAACCTTTTATCTTAATCACTCAAATACTTAACTTGACAGTATTTAAAACATTGATGCGACAGGACAAGATTGACCAAAATCATGACTGAAGATTGTTGTCGACAAGACCAATTTCGAAAGCGAGACAACTGAAGAATGTAGAAGAAGGACTCGATGCTCGCAAATGATAAAGACCAAATGCGTGACATAGGAGAAATGTTAATGCGACGCAAAAACCCTAAAATAAGGCAATGCGCAAATGTTAAAGTATGACTCCGCAAGCGTTGACCATTTTTAGGTGTCTACATTTTGCCCCTCTTTGAGACAATGTGATTTTAAGTGTTGTTTCAAAGAACAATAACGAAAATGCCCCAGATAATGACAATGACATATGCATGCCCCCTTGAGGAATTGGCCGGAAAAATCTAGAAAAGAGGCCAAGTGATCGATAAGAATGATAGAAGACGATAGGTTCGAACGGACTACCAAGACTGACGGAAGAAATGTTAGTAAGAAGAAATTAGATAGAGGACAGTTAGAGATGAAGGAAAAACTTGCTTTCACCAATGCACAGAAGTAGGCAAGAACCTTTATTTAATGTAGCAAAACAGATGCGTAGCATCATGGCATGGAAGGCCAGAGCTGAAAGGCAACCCTTTTTGCAAAAGATAGACACATCACAGACAAACAACAATCACAACAAAAAGAAAGGGACCATGAACCATCCCAGTCACTCTAAATCACTCAATGACATCATCGAGCAACATAGGAACATGATCGAAGCCAAAGATAAAACAGTAAAAAGATAAGATGCACAAATTCCAACAAGTCAAATAAACATCTTGATCTTCATTGTCAAAAATTGAAAGTGCTGATAGGAGGATCATGCTGTCTGGTTTCAGGGAATGCGGTACCCCATCTAAGACAGGACACAGTCTGGTTTCGAGTATACCACACCCTATATAAGACCCATGATAGTGTGCCAAGGACGAATGATTTTGAGGTTGATTGATATGACAATTCTAATCAGTTTGAATGTCTGGTTTGATTGAAAAGTTCATCTGTTTATGCATGATTTCAGTAAAGCACAATGTTTGATTGATTGCATGTCTTTGGATGTATACGCGGTGATCTGTCTTATGCACCAAGAGGATATTTATTGCAAAATGTGTGTTTTTGGATTTTAATGTTTTTGAAAATTTTTTGTTCATTTTTTCAGGACTTTATTTGACTTTTTAGGGATTTTTTCAAGACATTATATGATTTTTTTCAGGACATTATTCAATTTTTTTGAATTATTTCAGGACATTTTTTGATGTTTTTGGATTATTTCAAGACATTATTTGATTTTTATGATTTTTTTAGGACATTATTTGATTTTTTTGTATTTTTTCAGGACATTTTTCAATTTTATTTTTTTTGAGTTATTTCAGGACATTTTTCAATTTTTTTGGATTTTGCCCCTAGTGTCTAGTAAGGCAAGGAATATGATAGATGAATAAATAGGCTTTCTGAAATGTTGGTGAATAGAGGGAAGACAAAGGCCTTTTATCATGGAGACAATACAGATGCAATTTTCAAGGGCTATTGTGTGATGGGACAAGAGACTGGATATGACAATGTAAAGTAATGTCATGGCATGAGGGACATGTCAAGAGGTTTTTGAAACTATGTTTAAATTTTGCGTCCTTATGTCAGATCAAGATCAAGGAATGAAAAAAGAGTGTATGGATAGTGATAAGATATGGATAGGATAAGCAAGACCAAGAATGGATAAGGGACATGGACTAAAGGTCGGGATAGGCTAAGGGATAGTGGCAGAAAGTTGCAATAAGACAGGGAATATGGATGAAAAGTTATAATAAGCAAATGGATAAATGACCAAAAGCTATGATGGACTAAAAGCTGCAAACAAGATGCGTGATGCTCATGAAGATCCTCAGCCTTGTCAAGATCAAAGGTGGAAAGAGGAAATGGACATGAGGGACAATAGGATATGAAGGGTAATGACAGGGGTTCGATAGGATAGTGAAGGTCAATAAGATATGAAGGAGGAAACCTGCCCCCAAGTGTGGTGTGTAAGAAGTTCATAAATTACACATGACACCTGTTTGCCAGGTTTTCATCATGGTACTTGCCCAAGGTGCTTGTTTGCCAGGTTTTTACTAGTGGACGAATTATTTTTGCTTTACTTTTTTCTTTCTTTTTTTTTTTTCTTTTTTTTCAATTTTTTTTTTGTATTTTGACATTTTAGTCGAAAATGGACACATGATAGGGGATGAAAGAAGGACTCAAACATCTTTTTGTTTGGATAGTAGCCTTGAAAAAAATGGACCATGACCTTTAAAAGCATGCTCAAAGATGTTGGTAGGATAAGGACATGGAAAATAAGATGAAACTAAGGCAAGGATTTATGCAAAGGATGGGATCAAAGGGATCGAAGGATGAAAAATATGCATTGGATAATGGATAGGGTATTGGAAGAACTATGCTTGAGCGGATGGAAATGTTGGCAAGATTGACATTGGCACACACCTTGAGGGGTGATGGACTGATGGAGGAAAGACGTATTTTTGGATATTGAGATTTTGATGAAGGAAAGGCTATGGATTTTGGGACATAAGGGCCCAAAATGGATAAAGAAGGTGATGGAGGAATAGACTTGGAATGTTTGGATGGAGGAATAGCAATTGTAGATGCCAGTTTTGATGTTTCTTTAGGCTTTTGTGCTTCAAGGAGCCACTTAGGGATCCACATGGTTTTTGATTTTTCATGCTTTTGTGGTTCCTTGGAGTGCATTGCTTGCACAAGGGATTTAGGAACCCATATATATTTTGACTTTGCTTTATTTTGATAAGTGGGCCTTTGTGGCCTTTTGGATATTTCTTTTTCTTTTTGGATCATATTTTTCTTTGCTTTGACATGTTGATTAGATTGGACATGTTGATCCTTGAATACATGTGGATTGCTAGACTTATGATGCTTATACTTGGCATCCAAATTGCTTGGAAGAGGGAATGAATGTCGGTGTGGATGGGAATGATATGGAGGCATATGGGATGGATGGAAGGTTCTCCAAGATGTGTGCCTTTGCTGATGTTGCATAGGAGATGGAGGGATATAGGGACCTAGAATGGATGGAAGCGATGATGGGGAAGGTGGACATTTGGATTTTGACTTTGAAGGGATACCAACGCCTTGAGTGTGAGCTCTGTAGCCATGAACATTAGTATATTCTTTGATATGAAGGGGTTCTTTCTCATGAAGGTCTACTCCTTTGCCTTTATGAATATCTTGACTTGTAGGATACTCTTTTCTTTGGGAAGAAGACGCAAGTCCATTATGAGGTGGATATGATATGAGAGAAATAATGAGATCTTGAAGTGGATCGGATTGCACCAAAGTGGAAGAACCCATTATGCATGTCGAGGGTTCTTGAACATCTTGCACTGACACGTTAGACTCATGAGGGGGATTAGGATAATGAGGGGGACTAGGATTGTGTAGTGGACATGGTTCAATGACAGGTTCTTCAAGAGATGGAATGGGAGAAATAATGAGATCATCAAAAGAAATGCGATCTTGGAGTGTATATGGAGCATTAAGACAAGGAGATGGAGGAACAAAAGGATCTTGAGGAGGATTTAAAGGAATAATTTGATCTTGACAAGGAGGAAGATCATTGGAATCCTCTTTAAAGGTGCTTTGCTCTTGACTTTCAATGGCATCATCGAAAAGGATGGAAGGGATATCTTGATCTTTCTTAGGAAGTGGAATGCCAATGGGATTTGAAAGGACATTGTGCTCTTGGATATAATTGACAAGAATAGGGGAATCATCGTGAGTGTTTGGGAACATGGGGTCCTGGTCAACAATTGGATGGAATGATAAGGTTTCGGGATCTTGATCTTGATCTTTTTCAAGACACGTTTCTTTGTGCGCTAAATTATCCTCTTGACATGAGGTTGGAATTTGGATATGCATGGGGGATTCTGACAAGGAATCAATGTTTTGGCATGAAGGAAATGCACTTTGAAGATTTGTGATAGATTTTGGCAAGGAATCAATGCTTGGACATGAGGAAGAGGGACTTCGAATGGGGTCCTCTAAAATAGGTAATGGCAATAAAGTACATGGTGGCATTGGGTCTTGTATCTCTGAAACATGACAAGGATGTGCATCATGAATTGGATTATCGTGGCAATCAATTATGGATAGCCCTTGGGTAATTTCATCCTTGGGTGTATTGTTTGATGAGGACAATATGGAAGGTTCTTGTGAAACTTCTAGAGGTGTAGGGATAGATGCCACTAGAGAGTCAATTTGCTTGCGAGGGGATGAGGCATTGCTAGACAAAAGTGTATTATTTTGATCTTCCTCAAAGAACTCACTTGGTAATTTCCTTAAGATCATTGCAATAAAGCCACCTTTCTTTCGAGGTTTTGATATAATTGTATCTGGAATTTGAACTTGTTTGGCAAGGAGTTGGTTCTGATCTAATGTCATGTTTTGATATTGGACTTGGTTCAATTGTTCTGACATGTTTGAAACTTGGGTTGGTGTGTGCTGCAACCTTTGTATTTGAATGTTTGGTTGTGGTTGTTGACATTGATATTCCACCATTGGTTGAACCATTTGTGGACATTGTATAGTTGGTTGGACATATTGTTGAAATTGGACCATTGGTTGTATTGGTTGTATATGTTGAACAATTGGTTGAACCATTGGTTGTAATGGTTGAAAATGTGATTGATAGTAAACACCTTCTTGTTCTTGTTGTGGAGGCACATAATGTTGAAATTGATGTTGTCTATTTTCTTGAAATTGTTTCATCATCTCTATTTGTGAGAGGAGAGCTGGTATATCTGATCGTTCAAGAAGAGATCTTACATCAATTGGCTCAATCTTTGGATTTCGACCTGGAAATTTTTGAAACATTTTGGACATTTGTGATCTATTCTTCTCAATGTTTTTCACTCTTTGTTCCAATATCTCCTCTTCTTGAGCTAGTTTCTCCTCTAGTTTTTGTATTTGGAGACTTGTTTCATCATAAAAAGTTTGATCGATATTGCCTTGTTGTTGGGTTGGATATAATTGTGATTGTCTTGGATTAAAATTTGATTGCATTGTCGGTTGATACATCAAACTTTGTTGCATCATTTGTGCTTGGAACCTTGTTTCAATAGACATGTCACTATGCAATGCAATATTTTTTTTTTGGAATTTTTCAAGGATGATATATGATATGCAACTAAATGCAAACTAAATAAATGAAAATGTAATCTATGGAAAGAATGCAACCTATGTTTTTGGTTTCTTTTCAAAATTTTGACAAACTTTTTGGAATGCAAATCTAAAAAAGAGACCCTTAGGAAATTGAAATGATGTCTAGACCTCAAAGGACAAAAGGACCAAGTGACAAAAGGACAAAATGACAATGTCTCCCCTATATGCTTGGATACTAAGCTAGGTTTGACCAAATGACTTTGATGACAAAAAGACAAAAGTTTGATAAGGTCTAGACTTCTTAACAATGACTTAGGGTTGTATCAAAGATTTGCATTACTCAAGTATGACAAAACCTAGTTTTGACACTATATGCTAAGGGACAATTACTATGCAAGTGACCCTAATATGATATGATAATGACCTAAGATTAATGAAGAGACCTAGGGTATGCAAATGCAAATGTATGACAATGTCAATCTAAGTTTGAATTATGAAATGGTATTACTCTAATGCAAGAGGACACATGCAAATGGATGACTTTTATTGATATGCGAAAGGAGTATGACTTAGGTGAAAACCTAACCTTGGTACTTGACAATGACTTTGCAAAATGCAAACCTAGGATGAACCTAAATCTAAGGGACATGAATGTTGAGACAAGATTTTGAAAAATGTTTGACAACCATGTTTGAAGGTGTTTTGAACTTTGTTGGATGAAATGTTCTTGTGTTTAACCTTGTTTTGAATCAATTTGCCTTGTTTTTGAAATGAGATACAATTCAACTTTTGACAAACAAAGAAGACAAGATACTTCAACTTAGACTCAAGACAATCATGCTCATTCACACATTTCTTATGGATGGCAAGGACAGTAAGTACTTGAGAGGTAGACTCGTTATGAGATTCAAGGAGAATACATAGATGCTTGACCCCACGGGCTCCCCTCCATGACACTCACTTCTCAGGGCAGCCAAGCATCAGTCCCCATGGAAATATCCCCATGGTGAACTTAGTATCTCTTCCAAGTATCCAAACTCCTCCTTCTCAAGCAACTAGAAGGATTTTTGGCCTCTAAATACAAGGTGTTTAGTAAGGATTTCTGTTAAGCGTTACTCCTTGGTGTCATGCAAGCGTGATTGAGACATTAAGCCCACCAAGATACCAAACAAATGTAGTCACGCAAGCACGATTTAGAGCATGAGGTCCTACTTAGATGTTGATATGAGAAAGAGTCCAAGGGTCATCACTTCCCAAGTAACTGCAATTCCCACGTAACCCTTCCTTCAAAGATTTTGCCCATCAGGTATTTGTTTATAGTGAGTTAGAATGCTAGGGTATTCTAGCCGTACTCACTTTGGGTCATTCCCTTCTCACGATTATCACTTTCTTGCAAAAGAAAATGGTCGGGAAGGCAGGCCCTCTAAAGGTGACACACAATCAAAAACATGAGCATGGTATTGAAGATCTGGATTTCTGATCACCCTAAGAAGGATGAGAGCATACTCTCCTACTCCAATGTCAAACTCAATAATCCAAGCAAACATACATTCATTCCATCCTATTTAGAAATCATACTAGGTGCCTAAATATTAATTACAAACACAAAGTTTAGTTGTAGTCCAAGGCAACCTGCAAAAACCCAAGTCAGAAGTTTGATATGTTTAGTCTTTGACTATCGAACCTGCATAAAATGTGTTAGTAGTTTCATTTGTTGTCTTTGTCATGCATATACCAAGGTTTTGCATAGAGAATCAGTACCAAAAAACCAAAAAGCAGAAACAGCATGCAAAACAGAACAATTTGCAAGTAAAAACACACTGCCTTTTACCTCTATTTCTGTCCCTACACAGGCGCAGAATGCTTGACATAGGCATAGAATGCTTGACACAGGCGCAGATTGTCCTTGACACAGGCACAAAATGCTTGACATAGGCACAAAATGCTTGACACAGGCGCAGAATGCTTGACACAGGCACAAAAGTTCCCAGAAAACCCTGCATTACCCTGTTTCTTGGGTTTTTAACTTGCAAATCAACTCAAAAGCACTCAAAAGCATGATTAGGGGGTTAGTTCATGTCGGGTTCACCAATTAATGTAGATAGGAATCTAGAAATCATCAAAGCAATATAAACATTAGCCTAGCTCAATCACGAAAACTAAATTGCAATGATAAATCCTAATTACATTCAATAGAGATATATGAAAAACAAGACATTCAATTCAAATGCAAACCATCACAAATGTGAAATGTCTCCTCAAGAATTCTCCATTGTCCTTCTTTCTCCTTCAAATGGCTTTGTTTTGTGGATCTCACCTACAAGTGCATAAGTATAATATGAAAGCAAGATTGACAAGACAAGATGACAACGTAAGGATACTAGAAGCGTGATTGATTCAGCCAGGGACTTTGATTGAAGAAATTCATCCAATTTATAGACAAATTGGAGAAAAGATCAGATTAGCATGAAAGTGATATTAAAGGCAATTGATTTCAAAATGGAAAAATTGAGTTGAAGGAAGAAGGTTATGACACCTTCTATGTCATGAATTATGACATATTGCCAATGCAAAGGTTAGAGGACTAGAAGTTTACGACATCTTGCTATGCCAAAAGTATGACGCATGAGAAATTCATGCTTCCACCAAAGCACAAAAATAGGGAGAACGAGAGAAAAATTAATTAGGTGGAAATTAAATTTGACAAATTAGAAAATAGGTGGAAATTAGGAATTAGGAAATTTAGAAAATTAGGAAATTAGAAATGATGAAAATAGAAAATTGATGCAAATTAGGTAAATTAATTAATAATTTCTCATTCATTAATTAATTTACAAAAATAGGAGGAATTAATTAGCCAATTAAATAAACATTTAATTGTGACAAGAAGACTTAGGATAAATAAATAAATTATTTAACCTAGAGGGAGAATGGAGAGAAAATGACAAACAAGGTTAAATTAGAAATGCAATGACGATAATTAGGTCTTGATATAAAACTGATTTGATGTTGATTCGATCATAATTTTGAATTGATAAATGATTTGATTGATAAATGCACCAATTTACGAGGAATAATGACAAATTGATCCAAATTAACACGATTGAGAAGGATGACGGTTGATGACAAATTGATCGCAAAATGACAAGATTGAAAATGATAATGCAAAACGACAAGATTGAAAATGATAACGATCGATGACAAATCGATCGCAAAATGACAAGATTTGACAAGAGGACAAAACCCTAATTAGGATTGACAATGTCCAAAATGATGACAAATTAGCACGCACATTGATGTGACAGGATAAGATTGACCAAAATCATGACTGAAGATTGTTGTCGACAAGACCAATTTCGAAAGCGAGACAACTGAAGATTGCAGAAGAAGGACTCGATGCTCGCAAATGATAAAGACCAAATGCGTGACATAGGAGAAATGTTAATGCGACGCAAAAACCCTAAAATAAGGCAATGCACAAATGTTAAAGTATGACTCCGCAAGTGTTGACCATTTTTAGGTGTCTACAAATGTTAACTGAATTTGACCTCAAATTTGTTTCTCAAGAAGCAATTAAAGGACAAGCCTTAACTGGCCATTTGGCTAATGTGCCCTCTCCTCTTACCTTACCTAATCAATAATATTTTGTTGATAATTTTGTTCTTCCTATTGATATTGATAAGACTTGGGAATTGTACTTTGATGGATCTAAGTGTTGAATTGTTTCAAGAGCAGGTATTATTATAATACTTCCTTCAGGAAAACCTATGTCTTTATCCTATCATCTCAATTTCCTTTATACTAACAATATTTTTGAGTATGAAGCCCTCATTGTTGGTTTAAAAGTGGATTTATCTCTCAACACTTGCGTATTTATGGTGACTCACTATTGATTATAAGACAAGTTACAAGGACCTATAAATCTAAACAAGACAAATTATCACAATATCGTGACTTGGACTTATCATTGTCAAACAAGTTCACTTCTTATACCATAGAACCTATTCCTCGAAAGGATAATTGACATGCAAATGCGATGGCAAGTGAAACTTCCCTCATATTACTTGAAGATACTATGATGAATTATCATTTTACTATTGACAATCTTTCTTTCCTAGCTATTATGGACAATTCTAGTGGCATAGCCTATTGTTATGATTTAGATTTGGATGAATGTTACTCCCATATCCCATGATATTTGATCGATAGTACCTTTCTGAATTCTATAAGTAAAAATGCTAGGGCTAGAATTCGTAATCTTGTTGCAAGATACATTATCCTTTCCAATGTCCTTTATAGAAGAGGTTATAATGGTCTTCTTATTCATTGTTTTAACAAAACCGAGATCTCCATTGCTCTTGAGGAGGCACATTCAGGTGCTTGCGAGGGGAATTTTGGTGGTAAATATTTGGTTTAAAGGTTGCTCTGAATGGGATACTATTGGCAAACTATGGTGAAAGATTCTTTTCCCTTTGTCAAAAAGTGTCATCAGTGTCAGCAACATAACAACTTGAATCATGCTCCTGCACATGAACTTGTTGGTATTTTGGTATGGTTTTGTCATTGATGTCAACACCTACTAAAACACTAGCACTTTGGAGATCCAGCAACATTCACCGGCAAGCAAGTAACTATTGCACAATTACTGGTATATGGTTCACCAGCAGGATATAATGATCACCGACACTTGGAATGATATGGAAGACACTTGGTAATGTCGAAGACATCGTTTGGACACTTTGTTTTGAAGAATTAATCATTGGTATATTCATATTTGCATATTTTCTTTTACTGGCAAATAGGTCCAGGGTTACCTAGGGTTACACCAACAGGTTTATCTTTTCCAGATCAGCATGGCATGCTATGGAGATGATTAATTATTGTTGTAAATGCATTAAGCTAACATGTTTAATCGGTTATTGCATCGGATATTATATTGTTTGTAAAATATTTTTTTGTAGAGCCGACCTACTTAAATTGGTCTTAGGTTATGGTATAAATGTAAGATCTTATTTGTAAGATCGAATGTGGAATGCGAAAAAGAATTATGAGAAGGTATATGCGAGATTAAGCAGAGCTATACACGAAAACATCATTTGAAGGTGAAGCTAGGTTTTTGTGAAAGCATATCAACATTACACCGGTACTGAATCCAGCATATGAAGATGCTATTTTGTGCAGTACATTCTTATTGGATTTAACCATCCAACTGTAGTCAGTGTGACTCCCTTTTTGTGATTGAGCAGTGAGCTCTAGGCTGTTGGCCTTTCTGCATGTCCAGACCCCATTTATGTACACTTACTATCTGCAGTAGTATCATCTGATTGTGGGTAAGGTTTCCCACCGTGGTTTTTCCCCTTACAGGGTTTCCACGTACAAATATTGGTGTTATGTGTTGTGGATGACTTTATGTTTATGTTTCATGCATTAATCTTTACCGGTATAGCAATTAATTGTTAACACTGTCTACTGGCATACTTAACTGGTTTACTGGTATTAAGCATTAAGTTGGTTAAGTTTTTTTTGGTTTGAATTTATTAGACAACTGATTCACCCCCCCCCCTCTCAGTTGTCTCTGGGACCTAACAAAACTAATATCACAAGTGGCCTCTTGGCCTTTCTCCTTTTGGGGATTGGATCTTATTGGTAAAATTTCTCCCCCTTCTTCCCAATGACATACCTTCATTCTTACTATCAAATAATATTTTACGAAGTGGGTGGAAGTTGTTGTTGGAATCCAATAACACTGAGAGGGGGGGTGAATCAGTGTTATACCAGAATGATTAATTTTAGCCTTATTAAAACATGCATACACCAACCGGTATACAGGTACATACACAATTGAAAGAAGTAAAGAAATCAATAAGCCAGTCACATAAATGAGAACCATAACACATAGATTTATACATGGAAAACCTCAAAGAGGAAAAACCACGGTGGGATTTGTGACCCACAATATCGATCCACTGGCCATATGAAGAGAAATTACAAAATATGAGGGACCTGCACTTGCAGGAAGGCTTACAGCCTAGAGCACACTGCTCAATCACAAAAGGAGCCTCACTGACTACATAAAATTCTAGACTACAATCCAGAGAAGTGTTGAACTGCTAAGATAACATCTTCTATGCCTGAATACAGTTCCAGTTTAAGCTCTGTCTATTCCGGTCTAAAACCCTAAACCCTTTATCGAAATAACCCTTAAATGAATTTCCTCACATACATGATCTCTCTGATATATTTCGCATCATATTACATTCACATGTATATAATCTCCTATCTCTTGTCTATATATTAAAATGATCTATCAAACTGACTTATATACCCTATACAAATTTACATGCCTTATGTCGGCTTACGAAGATATATACAATATCAAATTACATGTCGGCTAGATAACATAAATGCATAAATATTAAAACCAATTGCCGATGCTGGATCCAAGATATGCCAGCCTCCAATATCGATAACCTTTACTAAACCATGTCAGTAACCAAAGAAATCCTCCTGTCCTGTCGGTGTCGGCACTGGTGCCAATGTAGTAGATGTGAAGTGCCTGTCAATATACAACTAAACCAAAACATGAAGCTGGAACACAATACCATGTTTCCATCGATAAAAACATAGTGAAACCAACCAATTGAGTGTCAATTCCCAACAATCTCCCCCTTTGGCATTGATGGCAACACTCATGTGAAAAATGGTCAAGGTTTCATCTGTCGGTTTCATCCTGCCCTGCTCCCCTTGAGTTAAATATCCATTAATGCAAAATACTCCATATTTCCATAACTCCATAACTCCATGAATCCCCCTAATGTATCCAACTCATTTGTTTCTTTTTCACATCTACTACTCCCCCTTTGACATAAATGCCATCAAAAATTCTAAAAATAATGTCAAAGAAAAAGAACTATAAAATGAATATCCCAAAAATGTCTTACCGAAGCTTAACAAGTTTCAAAATTATGAATATCCCAAAAATGTCTTACCGGAGCTTAACAAGTTTCAAAATTTCTAGATAAGCCTTTTCCAGTAACTCAAGATAAGTATCCCAACCTGGTTTGAATGTGCCAGAAATAGATACAAGTCCACTCAATATATTTGCAAATGACTCTTTCTCATTTATCTCTGCTGATTGGGATTTCCCACCATATCCATGCATTCTTTCTTGTGTACACTAAGTGAATCCAACCGGGGACTCACCAAGCCTCTCAGACTTATGGCTCTTCTTATTTTTTGTCTCTTTCCTTCTCAAGAATGGAAATTTGGTTCTCCAAAATCAAAATTTGACCATCAATTGATGTAGTCAATGAAATCAATCCGTCAAAATAATTAGCTATATTTGCAATTTTCTCTTGAATTTATTTTATCTTCTAATGTATATTTGTTGTAAGTATTTCAGTGTTACAACATACCCTATATATATATTTGTAGATTGCTTCAAATAATTTTCTATTAGTATCAGCTTCTCATCAATCTTTTTTTTCTCAGATTCAATTACTTGATCAAATGCAGCTCTCTTAGCCTGAGTAAATCTCTCTAGTGCTTGTCGGTTTGAGATTTGCTGTAAGGATTGAAAATCCTTTGAAATATGCTCACTAATTATTTTAAGCTTGCCAGATGGGCTCACTTCATTATCAATCTTTCACTCTAGGACAAGTCTGTGTAAAACAATGATTGATTGATCTATAATCCCTTTATCTGTGGATCCCTCCTTCATTAGTTTTTGTGTTGCCATCATCATGAGTCTAGTGGGACTTATCTCTGTTATGTTTTTCTTTTCAACCTGTGAGCTGTCAATTGACAACAATGATGGACTAGCTATCGGTTCCCTGCCAAATTCCCCTTTGTTCTCTTCTAAAGATTTATCCTTTATAACTTTCTCACTCGCACCGGTGGCTTCGCCACTTGGTGCAGTCTGTGTAACTATCATTTCCTCTGTAGGAACTATAACCTCAATTGGTACATGTGTATCTAGAGGAAAATTATCCTCAATATTAGTATCCTGTACAATATAAGCTTGTTCACTCTCTGTATTAACTGATATCTCAATATTTGTCTGTACATCTATATTTACCGAGGGCTCAATTTCCACTATCTTAATATTTTTCAAAACTGAGTGTGAAGTACCCATAATCCCTTTTCCTTTTCCTTCAACCGAGGTATCTACAGTGTCTATTTTGGTTTCCGGTGAAGTAAAGAATCCTCTGTTCTCTCCAAGAAATTTAACCCATGCTTTTAGAGTCTCCTTTATTATTTCATTAACTCTTCCTAGCATCAGACTAGTTAATCTATGTTTGCTATTGAATTGTTTTTTGTCTGCTACCTCAAGTGACTTTTCCATTTCATCTAGGGCAATAGTAACACAAATAGATACTAGCTCTTGAATTTTAATATGTTTATCTTCTTGCATGACTGATAGTCTTCTAGCATCTAACATATTGTACAATTCAGCCGGTATTTGATTTTCTATTTCTATTAAGGCTTTCTTATAAATATCCAGATATAATAGGACTGCTTCCTCTACCTCTCTTTGTTCATCATCCTCTAAGTGTTCATAATAAAATTGAACATTCTTCAACATGCCATCTTTAGTGATTTCATCTACTAATTCTACACAAGTTTTAGGTGGTATGTTAGTCACATTACCAGATTCAATTATTGTGTCGATATCACTCTTCTTCTTCCTCTTTGCAGCACCAGATGCAGCTGAAGGTGTTGCCTTTGGTGCTTTCTTTTGTGCAGGTAACTTGATTGTAACCTTCCTAGCGGGTTGCTTCTTAGCTTCTACCTTTGCTTCCTCTGTTTTCTTCCTAACAACCCTCTTAAATGCCAACGGTGTGTCATCCTCAGATTCTAATTCAGTAGTAACATGCTCAATATGTACTCTTCCTCTTCCTGCCTTTCTTTGGGACAACATCAATTAAAGCTTTAATGTCCTTTTAGACCTTCTCCACAAATTTGCTTTCTTTCCCTTCCTGCTTCTCTCTTTTCTTCTGGTTGAACTTTGTTTCAACCTCTTGAGTTTTCTATTGTGCAATACTGCAGGGCTTCTCTGACTCATCAATTGGTACATCAATCAACATTTTTACATAGGCATCAAGAATTTGTGCATCCACCTCATAGCCCATTTCTTCAATCCAAATATTTTGGGGCTTAACTGCTTCCATTAGTGTTTCATCCTTCTTTACCATGAAGCATATGTCGGTTGAATATTTTTCTACAATATGCTCAGGTACCCTTACCCTAGACCTCATAGATTTCTGGAATGCTTTAAAATATCCCCATATCTTGTCATCTCTCTGACTTCCTAAAGCAGCAATTGACTATTTCAATTGTCTCCCTATCGGGATGTCAAATGCCCATTGCCTCTTACCAAAACTAGGTGTATCATTCATAAAATATAACATCAAGCAAACTATCAATTTGCCATACTAGAATGTACCCTTATTTTAAAACTTAATTTTTCTTAGGTTTTTTAACAACTTATCTAGCATCCAACCACATAGATCTAATTTTACATTCTCTCTCATCATTTTGTATGCAGCCAAAAAACATGAACTGGAAACAAAATTCAGTCAGTTTGACTGAGTTACCTTATACCCGATGATCATGCTGTCAAATCTGATGTCTGTGTCGGTGATAGTGCTCACTCTCATGGATCTCCTGTCAGATGTCACACCGGTGATCGATCTCACAATATCATTTGAAACCTTCTTGTCTGGATGTTTCCCAACTGATGATAAACTAGTAATTTTCTGGATGGCTTCCTTGGTGATTTTGTAAGGTCTATTTAACCATATAAATTCTCAATGTACTTTGTTTAAAACACATCTGATTTCATCCTCAAATTCCAGAATATCCAGAATGTCAGTAAACCTTAGGTCTTCAATATGCTTGAATGTCGGTTTGATCTTCCCAGATTCTCCCATCAACTCACTCATATACATGCCCTTAATTTCAGAAGTTCCCAAGTCCTCAATGTGACAATGAATATATGCCCTAACATCCTCTACATAGACAACTCCCTCCATAACTTGAGAAAATGCTCCAACCGAATCTTCCAGGGTAGCCACATGTGGATACCGCTTGAAAATTGGCCTGTGGCAGTCCTTGACCTCTACTATGGTTAGGTTTTCAACAAAAACAAGAATAGATAATGATCCCACTTCCATATTTAAAATTAAATACCTTTTGATCACTCTCGGTGAAAACCTCCAACAAATTCTTCTAGACGTCGGTGAAATCGCTCAAGAAGAAATCTAATTGCTCTGAATTTCCTTTCATCGCTCTGAGTGCAAGGTGATCAATAATGAAGTCAATTCAACCTTTTAACCTCTGATAAAAACCTTAATCTTCCATTGATATAAATGACTTTCGGTGAAAGATACCAGATCTCGCTCACAACATATCCATGTCGGATAATCATCTTCAATATCTACAGAGATTACTTTAGTGGCGAATTGTTCACATTGACGACCTGGGAAATGGCGAATATTTTGTACTGAATGGGGGTGGCCATGTCGCTAGAACATTATCAATTTTCGTCAAATTCATGACCCGATTACCATATGTTTTATGTAATTAAATGTTTCTATTTGAGGATTTCGCCAATACAATATACAGTGGACACATGGTAAATTTAATTTTTTCACCTACACTCTCTAAGGTTGCCTTAATAGATGATCATAATTTGCCTATAGGCATATGAAGATTTGTTAGCCAGGAGGACCCAATTTTCCCAACATTTTGCTGATGCGTGTCTCCATTCACCCCAACTTTCGCCAACTATATTGTATTTGCCAATTATTTGGACAAGCCATAATCACCTCAAAAATTACATGTCGTGTTATAGTTACACAAGATTCGCCAAATATTTGTATACCATATAAAATTCTCGCAAAATTCACCATATAAGGATTGCTATAAATACATGCAAAGATCAGATCTATCTCTACACAATCTAGTGGGTTCTAGGCTCCGAATTCTGATCAATAGCAAAGTTTCAAACCAAGGAAAATCATTGCTATTGATTGCATTGGGGACTGCTAGTGACCTAAATGCGAGCTATCATATTTTTAAAGTGTTATAATATTATTCTGAATTTATCTATTTTTGTTTGCACTGTTGAGTTCATTCTTATTTAGTGGGGACCCATCAGTGCCAAGTGGTCAGCTAGGACATTCAAACCTCAAACATCTAGATTGTGGATCGTAGGGCCAATGAAACATATATTATACTTTATAGTCTATTATTTCTTCTTCAACAAATTGATATTTTTTTGGCAGCCTTTATTTCATTGGAGATGTCAAACAGGAAGAAGGGTAGGAAACCTAAATGTCGGGAAGGCCATGAGAGGCTAACAAAAAGAAGAACGTTGTCTTCGTACTTTGGCTTTGGAAAAGATTGTGGTGAAAATCAGGAAGGTACATCATCACAAGTACAAGTACAAAATTCGCAATCTACATCGCATGTTGAAGACGACAACAAACCTGATATCTCAGATCATGATGATCTTGAAGAAGATTATTTGGTAGATGCCCAAGTTAGCCAGAATGATATAATCGACTTGGGTGATAATGCCATTGATGATAATGAATGAAAGGGGAAAAGAAAAGCTAGATCAAAAAAGGATGAACCACAATCAAAAAAGGATCGGGAGTGGGATATGTTAGTGAGGAATTTTCAAATTAACTAGGCATCAAAGTATCCATTCATTGAACCAGTGGAGAATCCAATTGAAGGTGAGCCTCCAATAGAATTCAGGTGTAAGATTTGCACTTGGAAACACAACAAGAAAATTAGGTTGCAACTAAAATTTGACACCATAGAAAAGCATATGGGTAAATTTTATGAAAAAGAAATGATAGAAAAAGTTGAAAAATCA